>NW_015506169.1:229246-247054 GCF_001515645.1 Sinocyclocheilus grahami
GCACTTACACTCAAATATAACAAACGTATGAAGCAATAAGAGAAACATACAAAATGTGCAGAGCGGGGGTACGCAAGGACTGGAATTGAGAACCGCTGTTCTAGACATGCCAAAAATGTAAGGCTACAGCACAGCAGCTCTTCTTCTTCGTTTTCTCTGACACTCTAACTCTGCAACAGCTCTTCTTCGTCGTCGTCTCGTCTCATGCACTCACTCAACCAGTTTGAAGGGCTATCTGGCCCTTTTCCCTACCCCTCCAACCAAAAGAGAATCGAGACACCCCTTCACATAAACGCGAGAAACAGAGGGGTAGGGGAAGGGCTAAGGGGTAGAATTGGGATTGGGCCTTAGACTGACATTCAGGAAAATGTGAATCCAACCTTTTAATGTGAAAATCATTTTGCTAACTATAGTAGAGTCTAGAGCTCGACCGATATGTTTTTTTTGGGGGGGCCGATACCGATATTAGGGAGTAAAAAAAGGCCGATATTGATATATCGGCCGATATTATTTGTGTATATAATGGTACAGTACCAGTCAAAAGTTTGGACACTTTCCCATTTGTGTGTCCAAACATTTGACTGGTACTATATATAAAATACAGTATATACATAAACAGAATATATATACATAAACACATTTTCTGCAATGATCACTCAAATGTGGTGAACAAACACTTATAATGATGTGACAAAGATATGTAATGATGGAGGCAGGGTATTTAACTATTTAACAATACATTTTATTATCCAAAATGAGTCTGACATCATTGCACTTAACAGTAAAGTTGAAGTTTATTTAACTTTATTTCAATTCCATTCAACTTTATTCCGTTGAAGTTTATTTCACTTCGGAACATTCATTCACGGATTTGCACTACTGTCCTCACACACAGACGAAACTTACTAGAGAAGTGTGACATAATATGCCTCTGTAAATAAATACAATTTAAATTCATGTCTGGCGCACTTTAATGCCCTTTGAATGTAACGTGTACGTTCCCTTGGAACTGGAATCATGGCGGAATATCATGTGAAGTCCACTTCGCAGGGCACTTACGATCGAATAAGACAACGCTTGAATGCTGCTGCCTGAACAAGAGACCTCCTTACTGAAGTGAACTGGTGTCACTATCTCGCGAACGCGGCGGCGGATTCTCCACCAAATTCGGGGGACCCCTTCAGCTCGAGGAGCCCTACACACACACACACACACACACACATGCTTTCATACGTGGTTTACAGGGACACTCCATGGGCTTAATGGTTTTTGTACTGAGCTAATAATATTTCCTATCCCTAACCCAACATAACCCTCACAGAAACATTACAGAAATCATTTTTTGAATTTCATTTTGTAGATTTCATCTTCACTTGCCTCACGATTCAATTCCAATTCAGAGGGTTACAATTTGATTATAAAACGATGCTTCACCATGCTTTTTGTCCTTCAATTCTTTGATTATAGTGTATTTGTAGTGTTCTGTTGGGGTCAGCAATATGACAAAAATCATTCGAGTAATTTTATTTCACAATGTATTTCACAATACAGTTATTTTTGGTATATTATTTTTGTTATTAAAAATAAGGACAAAGATGCAAACAACAAACAGGACAAATACAATATAAGAAAACAATGAAATCTACAAAGCTTTAAGTTTTTCAGGTATAGTAGGTCTATTTAACAGTAGCATTCAATCAAGATATGAATAATCAGAATAATAATTGAAAAAAATTTGTAAAACCAATACTTTTATTAATCTTTAGTAATAGCACTTCCTTTATAATAAAAACAGTATGGCATATATACAGTATATTATACTTAATGACATTTTTTTAACTTCTTGCATCTTCTGTCTCTTTGTGTTGTAATGTCCTAACCTGTCGGTTCTAATAGAGAGTCCAACACCATCGCCGTGTGGAATAATGGGAAGGGAATTCCTGTGGTAGAACACAAAGATGAGAAGATGTTCGTGCCTGCGCTGATCTTCGGACATCTCCTCACCTCGAGCAACTATAATGACAATGAGAAGAAAGTCACAGGTAATGCATGCACACATAATTAAATACTGCAGTTATGCAGTAGTGCATCTTCAGAAACTTCTCTGTGATGGAGTTAGTTTTTGTTGGTAGTGTTTTGCTCATTTTCTGGTCATTATTGAACTTGTTGTCTAAGTCACACCAGGATAACGAGTATGAAACATGCCCCGAGTTGCTTCAGAAAACAAAAAAATAGAGTAACAACAAAAGCATGTTGCTGGAAATGGGTTTATTATTGAAAATGCAAACTGATTGTCTGCCAGCAGGAGGCACTGTGAGAGTGGTGGAACTAACGGTTTCTCCAGTAATGGCTGTGAACAAAGCAGCTCCGCTCATGAACGCTACTTTATCAGATAAAAATGCCATATAAACTATCAGTCGGTTCCCTTCAGCGATACATTCATATAAAATAACCGTGACGTGCAGTGCTCGTTTATTCAATGAAGTCAAACGCCACAAATAAATCAATGTATGGGAAACACTGGTAATGTATATCGAAATATCGGAAATGTGTTTAAAAATCATATCACCGTTATTGAAAAAAATTATATCGCGATACATATTGATATTGAATTATTGTCCAGCCCTAGCCTAACGCAGTACACACAGGAAGGTGTTTTTTTAGTAATAAATAAAAAGAAAACAAGTAGATAGAATAGAAAAATAACAGAGAAAGCTAGTGTTAGAGGCCTTTTTTTTAAATAAAGAAAACAAATAGAGAAAATAGAATATGAATAGAAAGTTAGAATAGAACTAGAGTTAGAAGGTCAAAAAAAGTTAACTGCAGAGTTAGACACTCCTAACTGTGATTAAGCAAAAAGTTACTATGCTATATTTTACTACAAAATGCTTTAAAATAATAAAATCTTTTACTACCTGTGTCCACCAATGCAGAAGAAATCCACTCAAAGTGATAAAAAAGTGGATCTGAAGCAGTCAGTCTGCTAAATTAATCATTTCCACTCTAATCAATAGTTATATAACAAACACGACATCTTGCAGTACTGTAACCTGTGACATCACAGGGTTGGTTGTTTTGCGTCATATGTTTGTGCTTGTTAGACAAGTTAAGCCAGTCAAGTTTATTTGTATGGAGGCCTGAGCATGACATGCGGGGGAAAAGTGAAAGATATCAAGGCCACAAATTAATTTATTCTCATTTTAGTTAAATCATGGCCACACTGTACAAATTCATTCCTCAATTTTAATTTAATTTTACTTTATTTTACATTACTTTCCTTTTCTATTGGTCTCTGGAATTGCCGATCTGCAGTAAATAAAGCAGATTTCATTACATCTATTTCTAGTCATTTAAGGCTAAACCTCATGGCCCTGACAGAGACCTGGATCAAACCAGAGGACACTGTTACACCTGCAGCACTTTCCAATAATTTCTCATTTTCCCACACTCTCCGTCTGACTGGAAGAGGTGGAGATACTGGTCTGCTTATCTCTAATGATTGGAAATTGAATCCTTTACCATCTCTGAGTATCAACAGCTCCTTTGAATCACATTCAGTTACTATTACCCATCCTCTTAAAATCAATTTTGTAGTTGTTTATCGACCCCCAGGACCACTAGGTAAATTCTTGGATGAATTAGATGTGCTGCTCTCAACCTTTCCTGAGGAGGGTACTCCCCTAGTTATGCTTGGAGACTTCATTGTTCACCTACATAAACCTCAGGCTGCAGACTTCCACACTCTGCTTGCCTCTTTTGATCTCAAGCGAGTGTTAACTCTGGGTACTCACAAATCAGACAACCAACTGGACCTTATTTACACACGACACTGCTCCACTGATCATGTGCTGGTTACTCCGCTGCACACCTCGGATCACTTCCTCCTCACTCTTAACCTCAACATGGTTCCTGACACAACACATACCCCTCCACATGTCACTTTTCGATGTAACCTGCGTTCACTCTCACCCTCTTAGCTTTCTGCTGTGGTTTCATCTTCGCTTCCTCCCCCTAAACAGTTATCATCTCTTGATGCTAACAGTGCTGCTGATGTTTTCTGCGCCACTCTTACGTCTTATTTAAAAACTGTCTCCCCCCTGTCTTTCAGACCTCACCGTACCACCCCTTCTGACACATATTTTACCAGCAAACATACACTCATTCATATCCTTCTCTCCACTCTCTGAGGCAGAAGTCTCCAAACTCACCCTTTCCATCCACCCTTTTATCTTACTACCTGCCCGCTCGATCCTATTCCATCTAATCTCCTTCAAGCCATTTCTCCTGCAGTTGTACCTGCACTCACTCACATCATTAACACATCTCTTCACACTGGTGTTCCCTCACCATTTAAATAGACTCGTATAACCCCACTACTTAAGAAACCCACTCTTAACCCAACTCTTTTAGAGAACTACAGACCGGTTTCCCTTCTTCCTTTCATTGCAAAAACACTTGAACAAGTTGTGTTTAACCAAGTCTCTTTGTTTCTCATACAGAAAAACCTGGACAACAACTATTCCTTTTGAAGTGGATATTCAACCGAGACTGCCTTGCTCTCGGTTGTTTAAGACCTAAGACTGGCAAGAGCGGTTTCCAAATCTTCAATAATTATCTTGCTGGATCTGTCCGCTGCTTTTGACACGGTTAAAAGCCAGATCCTCCTGTCAACCTTATTGGCAAAAGGGTATCTCAGGAACCGCACTCCTGTGGTTCGAGTCTTCCCTCTGAGATAGGTCCTTCAAGGTATCTTGGAGAGGTGAGGTAACCAAGTTACAACATCTAGCTACTGGGGTGCCTCAGGGCTCAGTTCTTGGACCACTTCTCTTCTCTGTCTACATAGCATCACTAGGTTCTGTCATTCAGAAACATGGCTTTTCATATCACTGCTATGCTGATGACACTCAGCTCTACCTCTCATTCCATCCTGATGATCCGACGATAGCTGCTCGCATCTCAGCTTGTCTAACAGACATTTCTTGCTGGATGAAGGACCATCACCTTCAACTCAACCTGGCTGAGACAGAACTGCTTGTGGTTTCAGCTAATCCATTACTCCATCACAATTTCACTATCCAGTTGATGATAAGCTGAATTTCTCAGACCACATTGCTAAAACTGCCTGGTCCTGCAGATTTGCTTTATACAACATTAGGAAGATGAGCAGAAAGCAGGAAGAAAAGCCCTCTAACACTTGCACTCACTATTCATTTTCTGATTGATTTCTTTAAAAAGACCTCTAACACTAGCTTACTCTATTCTGTCTACTTGTTTTCTTTGTATTTATTATATATATGCCTATATATATATAGAGGAATGGCAGCGGATCCCCAAATCCAGGTGTGAAAACTTGTTGCATCTTTCCCAAAAAGACTCATGGCTGTATTAGATCAAAAGGGTGCTTCTACTAAATACTGAGCAAAGGGTCTGAATACTTAGGACCATGTGATATTTCAGTTTTTCTTTTTTAATAAATCTGCAAAAATGTCAACAATTCTGTGTTTTTCTGTCAATATGGGGTGCTGTGTGTACATTAATGAGGAAAAAAAATGAACTTAAATGATTTTCGCAAATGGCTGCAATATAACAAAGAGTGAAAAATTTAAGGGGGTCTGAATACTTTCCGTACCCACTGTATATACCACCTTCCTACGTGTACTGGGTTAGGTTAACCGAGACTTGTCACACCACTTGCATATTATTGCTCTTTTGTTGGTTTTGATTGCTTCTATTGTTCTCATTTGTAAGTCGCTTTGGAAAAAGCGTCTGCTAAATGACTAAATGTAAATGTTTTGATTTTGCTAGCTCTGCATTCACAAACTGTTGACAGTGTCAAAAAGAGATTTATTCTACAGTGTAGACAGGTCATTGATTATAAGAGGATTGTTTGTGAGAGTGCATATGGTCTCATACAATCATGTGAAACTGTAAACATGCAGTGAGTGAACTTAAGTGATTATAACAGAGTAAAAGTGTTCTAATATTGCCGTGTTGCTCACTTTCTGTTTATAATTTATTCACAGTTTAAATAACAGCTTTTGTTTTTCATGTTTTTATTCGTTGCATCCAGTGGGGACATAATTACGGATTATAATGACTTATACTGTCTTTTTACCCGTTGCGTTGCATCGTGCCGCGTAAACAAAAAACCATGTCTGCATTTGTGATTGGAGAAATGACAAACAACAAGTGCTACTCTACACTGCTCAAAACTTGCGTTTGAATCGTCAGTGGCAAATTCTTTAAATATCAAAAACGTACTAACAGTCTGTGAGTCAGAACAGCCGGCATTGTAGTCTACTCTCCCAGGATCAGGAAACAGTCCTCCATAAAATGTGCTGCACACATCTGAATATTTGGGTTGAAGTGTTCTGGAACAGTGTTGTAAATACAACTTAACCACTGATTTCTAGTCGTGTCCTCTTTTGGAAGGCTAAATAAAGTCGTTTCGCTTTCACAACGAAACACACATCGCCTTCACGACATGGTGGCGGTGGCAGCAACAGTACTACAGCGAGAATAAAAGTTACGCCTTCTTTCTTTGCATGAACATTTGGGCGGCATTATGCAAATCTTCCCACATCGTGACGTAGACAAGTGGGGGCGTGTTAGAACGAGCCGTTTTAGGTAGCTGTGGTTGACTCTTAACTTTTATAAATAATATCCCCTTTAATACTTTGTGTTCAACTGCACTAACGTTTTGAATATTGTAGCTGCATAAGATATATGACACTGTTGCTTCTTACAAATTCAGATAGTATGCAATTTAAATGCATTTGTGCTGTTTGTTCAACTGAAGTGTTCAAATGAATTTAACTCATCAATCTGGTGTTCATCAGGTGGCAGGAATGGATATGGCGCAAAACTGTGTAACATATTCAGCACAAAGTTTACAGTGGAGACGGCCTGCAAGGAGTACAAACGGAGCTTCAAACAGGTACAGCTGTTTCTTGAATTTGGAATACAGGAAATCTGTGTTGGTTGTCATAAAACAGCAGCATACATTTTTTCTCGTCCCAATTATTCCAAAGACATGGCAAGACAACATGGGAAAGACCAGTGAGGCGAAAATCAAGTACTTTGATGGTGAAGACTACACATGTGTCACGTTCCAGCCTGATCTGGCCAAGTTCAAGATGGAGAAACTGGACAAGGACATTGTGGCTCTGCTCACACGCAGGGCGTATGATGTGGCCGGCTCTTGTAGGGGCGTTAAAGTCATGCTCAATGGAAAGAAGCTACCTGTAAGTCACCTGTCATTTCCATATGGGAAAAAAAGTGCTTTATGTGCTTTCTTAACAATAATGTGAAGAGATTCTTCTTTAAAGGGGTCATGACATGGATTTTTTAAATTAATATGTACCTTGAGGTTTACTTATAATGTTAATAAAGTTTTTTGCACAAAAAAACAAATAAATATGTGGAAAAATTTTTATTTTCAACCCTCATTCTGACCCTCTCTCTAAAACGACCTGTTTTAAGGGGCGGGTCCTTTAAGGCTTCTCAGTAATTGGCCACTGTTATGATTGGCTAACGTCATTGCATAAGAAACAGTATCAATGCCCCCTCGTTATTGCATGTTTTGAGTGTTTTGACAACATAATCAAAATAAAACGGTAATTTACAGACAAAGCAATATTAAATCATTTACTTACGGTTGAAACAGTCAGATCTAGTACCGATATAAACTATCCACTTGTTCTTTACCCTGGGATCCCTCTGATGTCTGTACAAAGACGCAAACGTTAATATAAACGTAAATACGCAAACATAAACCAAACGCATTTAAACCAAACGCGTCAAAGCGAACACTCCTTCACTCCATTTGCCCTGTCCATTTGTTTTCTGAGGGTTATCACATAAATGCTTTTTTATTGATGATGAGGACATTTTAAGTTATGAAACTTGCAGGATTTATCAAGCATACAAAGACCTCTTCTGTATCAAAAGATTAAGGGAAATTTGGTTTCTCATGTCATGACCCCTTTAAAGCTAACAGACATATAAATGTTTTCAGACAGCTGTCTCCCTCATGAGCATGTGTGTGTGTTTCGTGCTGCAGGTGAATGGTTTCCGCAGTTTTGTGGATCTGTATGTGAAGGATAAACTGGACGAGACGGGCGTTGCTCTGAAGGTGGTGAATGAGACAGTGAATGAGCGCTGGGAAGTGTGTCTCACCATGAGTGAGAAGGGCTTCCAGCAAATCAGCTTCGTCAACAGCATTGCCACCACCAAGGTCTCTGAAACACTGTTACTCATTACTGTAATTGGGGATTGTAGTGGTGATTTAAAGGTGCACCTTTTAGAGGGTTCTACCACTAAACAGTAAAAACATCAAATTGCATGCTCTGCTATAGTCTTCTCAGCTGTGCTTGTGATATCTGATCACTGCTCTGGTGTTAAGATGCTTCTTCTAAAGTTATGTGATACTCATGAGTTGTGTGATATCTTAGGGAGGAAGACATGTCGACTATGTTGTGGACCAAATAGTGACGAAACTGATTGAAGTGGTCAAGAAGAAGAACAAAGCTGGAGTCTCCGTGAAACCATTCCAGGTGTATATTTACAGTTTTTTTTCTTACAATTTACAACACACTGATTTGATAAAATATGATATCTATTCAGACTAGTGGTCGACCGATATATCGCCAAGGCCGATATTTAGCACTTTTCAAATATCGGCATCGGCCGATAGGTTTTTCTGTTTGGCCGATGTGTTCGAGTTTTATTTTGATGCCGCTGAGAACGGCAGCGCCTGAGCACACACCGCTCACATTCTCCCTCTTGTTCGCTGTCATCATTCAGTTCTGTCTAATATACGCAAATACGCATTTATATAATTTAAACAAATCTTTGAATGACTAATGAACATTTAATTTCACAAACCTTGCAAACTTGGTCGAATCCAGTTGTGAGATCTTGTGTGCATTTGTATCCTGCATGATCGTGTGTGCTCTGCGTGACGGTCGGTCCGTGAGAATTGAATACGGACAGGAGGAGAGTTCAGCTTCACGGGAGACGCGCGATCGACAAACTTCAAACTCGTGATTTCAAATTATGCTGCGCTTTATGCATTTTCCCACTGTCATATTCATGCCATTTTCACTGTGTGCTGTATGTAAAATGAGTGTTACCTTGGCTTTATTTGAAAAGATATGATTCCCAATGCACACAAACTTCCCAGAATACTGAGTGTCCTGTTGGTTACAGTGTTTACTTCCTTTTTATTTATATTTTTATTAAATATTTATTTATTTGTGAAAAATACTTTGTCTTCTAAAGTATAAGTATGTTTATTTTACACATTTATTTTTTTTATCCATTTTCAAATGATTTCAAATTTCTTAAATATTAATTATAATAAATAAATTATATCAGCTTTATATCGGACATCGGCCACCCTGCTTTCCAAGATATCGGCATCGGCTGTCAAAAAAAAAACCATATCGGTCGACCACTAATTCAGACACTTGAATATTTGGTTCTTTGGTCTCTTAACAGATCTAAGAGAATATTTGTCTAATTTCAGGTTAAAAACCATGTGTGGGTATTTGTGAATGCCCTGATCGAGAACCCAACCTTTGATTCCCAGACCAAGGAGAACATGACTCTACAGACCAAAAGCTTTGGCTCCAAATGCGTTCTCTCTGAGAAATTTGTCAGAGCTGTAAGTGTGTGATGATCTCCTATCATGATCCTGACACTTAAATTAACACTTAAATTTATTTAAATATAGCACTTATTGTAACAGTAACACTTTGCTCTTAATGTATCACATTTTAATTTAGAGTTCCTCTCATTGTCAAGAGCTTCTGGCTTTATAGACATACCAAAAGAATTGCATGCTTTGAAGTCAACATGAAACTGAAGCTGTGGCCAGTGAATTGTGTATGAGAAAACAAGTAACAAAAAAAAATCTATATATGTCAGTTCTGATTTAATGCTGACTTTAATATGTGTTAAATTGCGGTGATGTCTTATTGATTTGTCCCATCGTAGGCTACAAACTGTGGTATTGTGGAGAGCATTCTGAACTGGGTGAAGTTTAAGGCCCAGACGCAGTTGAACAAGAAATGCTCCTCTGTCAAACATAGCAAGATTAAAGGGATCCCCAAACTAGATGATGCCAATGATGCTGGTAAGTCCATGACAGATAAACCACTGTCACAGCTGTATCAGCAGATCTCAAAGATCATGGTCTGCTCATTAGGGTGGGTGGGTGATATGGACCAAAAATCATATCTGTATTTTATGAAGTGATTTCTTTTCATAAGGCACACAATAAAACGAAGCTTGAAAAGCATGGGCAAAAGACTTTTCAAGCTGTAAAAACTTTGCGGTTGGATTTTGAGCAGTTCAACACTGTCTTTTTACAACAGCACCAAAAACTGCAGTAAATGTTAAAAGAGATTTGAGGTACTTCCACATTTGGATGCAATCTCTTTCCTCCTTAATAGTTTAACCAGAGCTTCAAATAATGATTATTTTGATAATTGAATAATGTTTGCCAGTGTTATTTGAATGTTTGGTTAAATTTTGTGGAAACTGTCAAGAAATGTCCAAATGTTTGATAAAAAAAAAGAAAATATAATATCGTGCATAAAAAAAAAGATGCCTTTTAGACCTGTTCACAGCGAGCCGAGTGAAAAAAATTAGACTGTTTGACTTTCTTTCTTTCTCTGTGACAAGCGAGTGTCAGAAATGGAAAGTTGCAACATCTATCAGCAAATTAAATACTGAGACCAACATAAGAATATGATTAAAAATGAAAAAAATACAAATAAATAAGCATCTTGATAAGCAAATGGCATATTACACCACATCCTTTGAGTAGCCTTCCTGGTCTGAACAAGCAACTCACATGCGGAAATCTGCCAGACATTTGTGTCGGTGTGAAAACTTTCATGTCTTTTACATTAACGTGAAAAAAATCTTCATTTGGTATTTGCAGTTTTATTTGAGCAGCTTCTGTGTTTGGCAGATTAATTCTTACTGTAAATATGAAAGAGCTGTTTTAAAAGCTCGACTGATCCGTGAGTAACTCTGTCTCTGTCGTGTAGGGGGTAAACACTCCTCAGAGTGCACTCTGATCCTGACTGAGGGAGACTCAGCCAAGTCCCTGGCTGTGTCCGGTTTAGGAGTGATAGGGAGAGATCGATATGGAGTGTTTCCACTCAGAGGAAAGATGCTCAATGTGAGGGAGGCCACACACAAACAGGTAAGCTCCTGGAACCTTGACACAGAAAGACAAACCATAATAAAAAATTAAGAGCTGAGGATGAATATTGACAAGATTTTAAAATGTCTCATCGTTAAAGTGTCATGAAACCCTAAAACACATTTTTTGAGATGCTAACATATTGAACAGGTTGCACATCAGGGAAAACAACAGCACTCATGTCTATTATTAAAGGGTTAGTTCACCCAAAAATGAAAATTAGCCCACAAATTACTTTTTACAATTATTACTAATAATTGAGGGTTCAAGTCATCCTAGGTGTATATGACTTTCTTCTTTCAGACGAATCCAGTCGGAGTTATATTAAAAATGGTCTTTGATCTTTCAAGCTGTTTAATGCCACTCAGCGGGTGTTGCATGCATCAGTCCAAAAGAAGTTAAATAAAAAGCGACCATCCATAAAAAAGTGTCTCACATGGCTCCGGGGGGTGAACAAAGGCCTCCTGTAGCGAATTGATGCGTTTTTGTAAGAAAAATATCCATATTCAAAACTTAATAATCACTTTAATGTAGCTTCTGAATTCGTCTGAAAGAAGAAAGTCATATGCACCTAGGATGACTTGAGGGTGAGTAATTTATGGGCTAATTATCATTTTTGGGTGAAATAACCCTTTAAGGTAAAAGTGGTTATTTTTTAAAAATTTTGGGAGCAATTTCGTTCTTCCGGTTCAAAAAGCAAAGTTGAACCATCGTCACGAAAAGTGACGTATATGCATTAATTTGCAGTGGTGATTGGCTGCCGTGGCTGGAGAGTACACGTCTATGTCGTCAGTTTTCTGAGCTTTTCTCAGTATTATTAATGAGAACGAACTCTTCACTGCGTTCAATCACTGCGCTGTATTATGCATGAGTTTAACAACACTCGCTGCGCAGATCATAGTTCAAATCTGGACCGGAGCAAGTGTGTTTCATTCATATTTTAACTTCTCTCGTGCAAACATGAACCAGCACCGTACACGCGCACATTTCATGTCTTTTTCGAATGAAATATGCGCGAATAAGGGCGCTGATACTGCGGTACATCTGATGATGAATGCAGTGACACAATGGATTATTGTGATACACCGCAAACAATGATATACAGACCGAAAATTCAAAGAAGAGTAAACAAAAAGTAACTGCCTTTATTCTTTCTGTTTTAAAGGGGGCATAACACACACAGTTTTGCCCAATCTCATGTTAAGCTTGAGTACCTATAGAGTAGTACTGCATCCTTCATATCTCCAAAAAGTCTTTAGTTTGATCATATTTACCATCTGCAGTTCTGAATCATGACCGGGATCTTTTATAGCTGGGACCGCTCCATCTTTCAGTATCAAACGATGTGCTAATCCAGCAACGAACTGGGCCTTGTTTATAAAACGTTCATCAACAAACACACTTGTGAAACTCCGTTGCTGCCCCGGAACACAAACTGCATCCACTGTTCACGTAACGCTGGGTTCTTTAGGAAGCTGAACAAGGTTATCTTTCCCTTACAACCAAAAACACACTTCTTTAGAGACATTAATACTCCAAGTCGTTTTTTGAAACTTTGGCCATGTTTATCATGAGAATCCAAACGTGCATGAAACAGCATTGGACCCCCCATTTAAAGATATTTTAATATGAATTTGTCTGTATAATGAGTGTGTTGTAGGTCTGTGTTTTATTGCTTGTTTTCTCCCCTCTTCCCACCATCTACACTCCCACTTTTCCACAGTTTTACACGCCCATTTCTGGAGTCTTTTTCAGATCTAAGGTGTGAAAGACCATTGCTGAAACAGGGGTTTCATGACACTTTAAATCCTTTCGGTTCAGCGTGCATGTTCTAAACAATGCAGCACTGTTTTACCCATTGCATGTGCAATGCAGTGTCTGTGTGCATAACATTATTTGAAACTCCATGTTTCCCTCTCTAGAATGGGACAATACTGTTTATACGTTGATATTTAATTAAAAAAATAAACTAAAAAAGTTTTTCATACCACTGTACTGAAAATATTTAATTAGTTAGAAATTGAGTTTTGAGAATACAAATGGTATAAAATAATTTTTTTTAACTGGATGTTGACCTCGTTTCGATTGTAGATCATGGAGAACGCAGAAATCAACAATATAATTAAAATTGTGGGTCTCCAGTACAAGAAGAGCTATGATGACCCAGACTCCCTGAAGAGCTTACGCTATGGAAAGATTATGATCATGACCGATCAGGTGCGATTATGTGCTTTAGGTGGTCTTCACTGATTATTTTGTCTTTTCTATCCATTAAGTATGCAGAGATGTTCCCTATACCTGTATGCATAATTTCTGTTATGTGTACTATTAGGATCAAGATGGCTCTCACATCAAGGGTCTTATCATTAACTTCTTCCATCACAATTGGCCATCTCTGCTCAAGCACACCTTCCTGGAGGAGTTCATCACACCCATCGTGAAGGTATTATGATCATCCAATAAAGAAAATGTTCTGTTCATCAGTGCTGCTTCAGCTTTTTATACCTGTTTCTAAAATTTTCTCTTTAGGCCAGTAAGAATAAACAGGAAGTATCATTCTACAGCATCCCGGAATTTGAAGAATGGAAGAAGCACACAGAAAATTATAAAACGTGGCACATAAAGTACTACAAAGGTTTGTTTTCTGCTTGCTACTTATTTGAAACTGTCTGCATCTAAAAACAAGAAGCATTCATGACTATATGTTTACTGCACATTTGTCAGGTTTGGGTACCAGTACAAGCAAAGAAGCAAAGGACTATTTTGCTGACATGGAGAGACATCGAATTATGTTCAAGTACAATGGCACTGAAGATGATGCAGCCATCACACTGGTTAGTTGCTCACTACTGGTCTTGTTTGTACTACGTTTGGTGCAGCATTACATTTATTCAGATATGAACTGCATATTGCTTTGACATATTGGGTAACATTGTGTGTGAACTCTGCTCAGGCTTTCAGTAAGAAGAAAACGGATGACAGGAAAGAGTGGCTGACTAATTTCATGGAGGACAGACGGCAGAGGAGGATGCATGGGCTGCCTGAGGTACAGCTCTCAATTGCACAAAAATGAAAGAGAAATGTTTCTTAATGTTTCGTAGTGAAACAAAGTATCGCCCCGCATCTTGGGTAATGTTTGAATGCCCCCTTTAAATCTGGATGGATTTCTATCTGTGAATGAATCACTGCATAATCTAAACAAGGGTCCTGGAGGGAAGGTGTCCTG
This sequence comes from Sinocyclocheilus grahami, assembly GCF_001515645.1. Taxonomy (NCBI): domain Eukaryota; kingdom Metazoa; phylum Chordata; class Actinopteri; order Cypriniformes; family Cyprinidae; genus Sinocyclocheilus; species Sinocyclocheilus grahami. The sequence goes on from NW_015506169.1 coordinate 243,691, forward strand.
CAGAGTTTAGCTCCATCCCTAAACAAACACACCAGCCTATAATTTTACTTGTAAACTACTTGTTTTCTTTTTATTTACTTAAAACAAAAAATGAGCATCTAACGCTAGTGTTCTCTATACTTTTTCTATTCTATCTACTTGTTTTTTTATTATAAAAAAAAAAAAAAAAAACCTTGCTATGTGTATTGCATTGGACTAACAAAGACTTGTCACACAGCACTTACATATATCATTGCTCTTTTGTTGGTTTAATTGCTTCTATTGACCTCATTTGTAAATCGCTTTTGATAAAAGCATCTGCTGAATGACTAAATGTAAAATGTAAATGTACATTTTCAGGAAATTCTGAAGACATTCTTTAAAATCTTTCATTACTGAAGATGTCTATCACTGCTAGGGATGGGTTCTGAAAACCTGTATTTTTTTGGACCGGTACGTAATTGGGTCAATACCGGAATACCGATAAGCTTCAGGACAAACGATACTGTTATCGATACTTGCGTTGTTTTATCTCCGTATACTTCAATGTTAACGACGAATTAGAAGCTGCTGCTTGTCATTTTCCTTCACTGAATGATGTGGCCGATGTCTGCTTGACGTGCGTGTGATATCCATGCGCATGTGCGGTGTGTGTTTGCGTGCAATCAGTCATTGAACCGTTCGAAAGTGTGGGCTCATGTTACAAAACTAAGCGACACCAGTGTCAGATGCAATATATGCAGTAGTGTAATAGTGAACGAAAGAGGCAACACTAGTAATATAATGAAACATTTACTAACAAAACACGTCTACCTCAAGCAATGCGCTGTATTATGTCTTGCGGCTCCAGCTTCAACTGAAACTCGCGAGACACATTCACATCAAATGTTGATTCGGTAGAGTTACACTCACGAGACTTATTCGCAATCACAAAAGTACATTATTTCTGCGTGCTTTAAAGCCTTGCCGGTTAAACGTTTCATTTGCATGCAGTTCTAACATGTGCTTATTGAGAGCACGTACACTCGAAGCGACCGTAGACTAAAAGGCCGGTGTCCTGACATTTTATCCTACCAGGGTTTACTGCGCATGTGCATATCAATATTGCGTCCTTTTTCTCACGCTGAACAACAATATTTAATGTATCTGCATTACTGTAAGGGTAGGTTTAGGGTTGGGGTAGGTGTAGACGTTAATAAACCATAATTTTACAGGTAGCATTTTTCGTTGTCGAATTGTACTACCCACTGTTTTAATGGGCGGTAGCAAAATCTGACAGAACACCGGTCAAACAGCACCTGATTACTTATATTAATTATCATCTGATTGCGCTAATACTGTCAAAAACACACAAGGTTTACATATAAACACAGTTAATTATGTCTAAAGTGAAAGTAAACAGTTGAGAGATAAACAGATGCGTGCTGCTCTTAAATGGACAGTACTAAACATGCTGCCGCTTGTCATTAAAGGGATAGTTCACCCAAAAATTTAAATTCTATCATTATTTACTCAGTCATGTTGTACCAAACATGTATTAATTTTTATTTAATCTTGTGCTGAACACAAAAGAAGTTATTTTAAAGAATGTGGGTAACCAAACAGTTGCTGGTCCCCACTGACTTTAATAGTAGGAAAAAAAAAAGAAAGTCACTGGGGACCAGCAACTGTATAGTTTCCCACATTCTTCAATAACTTTTTATGTTCAACAGAAGAAAGAAACTCATTCAAATTTAAAACAACTTGAGAGTGAGTAAATGATGACACAATTTTCATTTTTGGGTGAACTATTCCTTTAAAAATAAAACACACAGAGAAAAATAACTCACTGCGTTTGATTGAAGAAATTTAATACAGTTGCTAAAGTTCAGCAGTAATAAAATAACTTGAAATTTTCACTTTTCACTTTATATCTTTTTGCACCAAATAGTATTGATAACAGTATCGATAAGTACCGGTATCGATAAGCAGTATCTGTATTGATAAAATGTAAATGATACCCATCCCTAATCACTGCTCTTAAAAGACATTAGCATTGTTATTTCAGGAAACTGAAAAAATGGATGTTGCATTAATTGCATTAATTATTTTTAATGTGTAAAAAAACAAATGTTAATCACAGAAATTAACTTAAACTTCAAGTGTCAAGACTGTTTGAGGTTCTTTTAAACTGGGCAAGACCAACATTCACAGTTCCCTTTCAGTCGGTCACTCTCGACGTCACGTCGGATGACCGACGAAATTGGGATCTCGCTTAGAGAGACCAATCCACTTTGAGTGTAAACTAAATGAGCCAATGCACACTGGCATGCGATTATTGCATCCAGCTGCTGCTGATCACAGCGTGAGTATAAGTAGGCAGCAGATGCAGCGCATATTCAGCTTTTTGCTTCGGAGCCGAGCGGTTCTATCGTTCTGCTCCTGACCTTCTACGTAGAGTAAAAACTACAGTCAAGCACGCTCTTCGTGGGCTCTCGTGCTGGTGGTACGGCGCTTCAGCGGCGGTGGTTTTCCCATGTCGAGTGGGTTGCACACAACAGGCTGCACTACCCCTGTGTGTGTTGCAGACGGCCATCTCCCCTGTGCGCTTCAGCACACTAAAAGAGCAATTTCCATCTAAAAGAGCTTCACGGGTGAAACGTCTTTTTAAAGATGCGTCTTTTTAAAGATGTCGTACCATCCGTGTGTTTCTGGGTGCAGTCGTTACCTGGCGCCGGGTCACGATCGCTGCCTCTCGTGTCTGGGGTTCCCTCTGGCGGCAGCCGGGGGCGCCCCTTTTTCTGGCAGTGGGCGTACTGGTCTTACGGTCCGGTGATGGATGCCCCAGCCAGCCGGCACTTCGAAACCAGCAGAGCTCTCAAAAGAGCAGGCTGGAGCCTCCTGGGGGGTACCACCTGTTTCTTCCGAGGCTCCCCCCGACGATCGGGTGTCGGTTGCAGCATCGGAGGGGGAGACGGATTTCTCTGGGGATGAAGATCCGTCAGCGTTGCCGCCCTCTGGGCGGTCAGCGGTGCCGGATACGGACCCGAAAATGATGGCTATGCTTTCCCGGGCCGCCGTAGGGGTAGGGCTCGAGTGGAGACTTCCACCGTGTCCCTCAAGGTTGCACGATTGGTTCTCAGTGTGGTCCACGCTGGTTCTCAGCGAGGTGCATGAGGAGCTCAACAGGTCATGGATGGCACCTTTTTACTGCTGGAAACCGATCTGCTGGTTCCTCCTCCCTCACCACCCTCGATGGTGGGGCAGCTAGGGGGTTACAAGGGTCCCCCCGGTGGAGCGGTCGGTTGCGATGCAGTTGTGTCCTAATACCGCCTCCAACCGGCAGGGAGAACCGTGCCTCCCCTCCCGTGTCTGTAGGTACTCGACTGGCCAGCGATGCTTATAC
>NW_015506169.1:247129-247818 GCF_001515645.1 Sinocyclocheilus grahami
GACCGTTGCGTACATCAACCGACAAGGTGGTCTGCGCTCCCGTCGCATGTCGCAACTCGCTCACCACCTCCTCCTCTGGAGTCAGAAGCATCTGAGGTCGCTTCGTGCTGTTCACATTCCTGGGCTGCTCAACCGGGCAGCCGACGAGCTGTCTCGAGCTGCGCTCCCGGGAGAATGGAGACTCCAGCTGGTTTGGAGACGTTTCGGAGCCGCTCAGGTAGACCTGTTTGCCTCTCCAGAAACCTCTCACTGCCAGTTGTTCTTCTCCCTGGCAAGGGCACGGACGCACTGGCACACAGCTGGCCGCGGGGCCTTCGCAAGTATGCGTTTCCCCCAGTGAGCCTTCTTGCACAGTTGCTGTGCAAGGTCAGGGAGCACGAGGAGCAGGTCCAGTTGGTGGCACACTATTGGCCTACCCGGACCTGGTTCCCGGAACTAATGCTCCTCGCGACAGCCTCTCCTTGGCCGATTCCTCTGAGGAAGGATCTACTGACTCAGAGACGGGGCACCCTTTAGCACCCACGTCCAGACCTCTGGAAACTTCATGTCTGGTCCCTGGAAAGGACGTAGAGGTTCTAAGTGACCTACATCAAGAGGTAGTTGACACCATCACTTCAGTGAGAGCACCGTCTACGAGACACGCCTACGCTTTTAAGTGGAACCTGTTCGTTGAGTGGTGTTCTTCTCGC
>NW_015506169.1:247900-287061 GCF_001515645.1 Sinocyclocheilus grahami
TCAGGTTGCGAGCTCACTCAACTAGAAGTGTTGCATCCTCCTGGGCGCTGGCTCGTGGCGCCTCGTTGGCGGATATCTGTAGAGCTGCGGGCTGGGCGAACCCTAACATGTTCGCTAGATTCTATAGCCTTCGTGTGGAGCCGGTATCCTCCTTTGTTCTCACCTCAAACGGGTAAAAGCACTGAGAGGCCCCGGCTTCGAGTCGGCTTACAAAAACCACTCCAGAGAGTCCATATAGTAGACCCTGTTGAGTTCCTCCGTCCCCTCGGCAGCCAGACGTGACGGAGCATCCGGTGCCAGGCCTTCACTCGTTGAATCCTAGGGGCGCAGGTGGCTTCCACAGGACACTGGAAGGGGCAGTAGCTGTGGCTTTTTGGTAGGATCCCAATTTCGTCGGTCATCCTGTACCACCGCTGGGCGGCCGGGTCACCGGCTCGGCTCCTCAGCGAAAACCTGTATATGTGCTGCATCTGCTGCCTACTTATACTCACGCTGTGATCAGCAGCAGCTGGATGCAATAATCGCATGCCAATGTGCATTGGCTCGTTTAGTTTACACTCTTAAGTGGGTTTGTCTCTCTAAGCGAGATCCCCATTTCATCGGTCATCCGACGTGATGTCTCCGGTCCCTCCTTCAGGGAACGAGGGTTACCATACGTAACCGAGACGTTTGTCTTAACCAACTTGTATTTTCTTTAAACTGAACTTTTTATTTCTTTATTTTCTTCTTCTTCTTCTTCTTCTTCTTCTTCTTCTTACTGTTTTACTTTAAGGAAATTAATAATTGTCTGATCATTCTTTGTGCACGTCCCTGTTGTCTCATCACAGCAATTCCTATATGGCACATCAACACGACACCTGTCCTACAATGACTTCATCAATAAAGAACTCATCCTCTTCTCTAATTCTGACAACGAGCGGTCGATTCCATCGCTTGTTGATGGTGTGTATCTTCAGCTACGCTTTTACATGTTGAACTGGGTTGCTCTTCTCTTACCCTGAGTGTTTTTGCTTTTTTATTTCGGATACTGATTATGTATGACTGAAGTGATGTTGATGTAGATTGGCTGCTTGTCTGTGGTTTAACTTAATGTCTGCTGCATGCAGGCCTGAAGCCGGGTCAGAGGAAGGTGTTGTTCACCTGTATGAAGAGGAATGATAAAAGGGAAGTCAAGGTGGCCCAGCTGGCTGGATCCGTGGCTGAGATGTCTGCATACCATCACGGAGAAGTTTGTAGCAAACCTTTCTTTGCCTTGCTGCTTTTATTTATTCTTGTTGCTTACTGATGTAGCTATTTACAGTGGTTTTCTTGATGCATTGATTAACAAGAAATCGTATGCAACAGTCTTGAATCAAAAACCATGATTCAATTTATTTATTTGAAAATGTTCAATTATAATAACACTCATTTATGTAAAAAAATTTTTACAGAATGAAAGATTTATGACAATAAATGTTATCTTTTCTGCAGCAAGCCCTGATGATGACTATCGTGAATCTGGCCCAGAGCTTTGTGGGCAGCAACAATATCAACATCCTTCAGCCTCTCGGTCAGTTTGGTACCCGTATCAACGGTGGGAAAGATGCTGCCAGCCCTCGTTATATCTTTACTATGCTTAGGTAAGAGTTTAATTGTTTTGACATATACTGGTGCCATACCTCCAAACAATGTGCAGTTTGAAGGTTATGAAATGTGCAGTTGTGCAGTTTGAAGGTTATGAAAACAAAAACATTGCACGTATCTGTGTAGGCTATTCTATACATTATGTGCCAAAAAAAGGATAAAATATAGACATTACATTCTAAACCAAAAAAATATATAAATTGCTGATTTTTTACCGTTTTAAAGCAAAAGTTAACAGCTCTCGGCCCCACCCTGCTCGTCACATTATATTTAATGTCTGACAAGATAAATTATAGCAAAATGTGTGTTTTAGTCATAATTACTGTGCTCTTATTCTGTTGCGCTGGTGTGCTTCAAGGAGACTTGATTACTGTCACGACGAGACTTTATGCAAAATGGAAATAGTCGTGTGATATTCTAGCATGTAGATAACATTCTAACATTTAGATAAGAATAAGGCTGTTAAATGTTATGTGTTGAGTCTCATACACTTTAAACAACACATTTATCTAACCTGGTATCTAATCTATTTAACCCTGAAACAACATACAAAACTACCAAATTCTGCTATAAGTTTGATCGCAACATATAATCACTGTTGTTAATGGTGTTCACCATCTATTTGAATATATGTCACTAACTAACTGCTTGGTTTTTACCATACATTTCTGCCATATGGGCATCAACTTGTCACCACTGATAAGCTACTACTAAATATAATGTAAGAAACTTCAATTTTCTGTAAAGCTGCTTTAATTAAATTTATTTTTCAAAAATAACAAGATTTGCATTGTGAAAAGCGCTATACAAATAAACTTGAATTGAATTGAATTTAATCTGTCAAAGCACCTTGCAGGGCAAGCCATGTCAAACTATGTTCTTTTGTTTAAATTGTGTAATATGAAGCATTATCATGTTTACGGCAACTTCGGTCAACTATGTTTCAGATGCGTTGTCTCCATTCGTTGTCAATTATTTTCATTATCGATTTATTTTATTGATTAGTTGTGGTCGCCCTAATGCTTTTATGGATATTTTAATACGTACAGTTTAATTTAATTCATTCTTCTATTACATAGTTTGACATTAATCCTAATCACTATATTTTGTTTTATAGCTATGTCTTTATCTAAAGAGATCAGTTTTTATATTTTCTTACAGTCCCTTGGCCAAACTGCTGTTTCCTGCTGTGGACTCCAGCCTGCTGAAGTTTCTGTATGATGACAACCAGAAGGTGGAGCCAGAGTGGTACATACCCATAATTCCCATGGTACTGGTGAACGGAGCTGAGGGTATCGGGACTGGTTGGGCCTGCAAGATCCCCAACTATGACTCGCGAGAGATCGTCAACAACATTAACCGTATGCTCAACCACCAGGACCCTCTTCCCATGGTAAGACCTCATCCATACTCTTGTCCTGACCACTGCACGTTTACTAGGCATGTGACGGAAAAACATCTTTATACCATGATATCTGCAGAAACTTTAATGTTGGTATCCACCTTATTTTTGTATACTTGTTTTCGGATTTTTTTACTTGAATGTGCAAGGCTTAAAGGGGTCATATGATGCGATTTTAATTTTTCCTTTCTCTTTGAAGTGTTACAAGCTCTTGGTGCATAAAGAAGATCTGTAAAGTTGCAAAGACTAAAGTCTCAAATCCAAAGAGATATTCTTTATAAAAGTTAAGAGTCAGCCACGCCTACCTAAAATGGCTCGTTCTAACACGCCCCCAGATGTCTTATGTCACGATGTGGGAAGATTTGCATAAAGCCGCCCAAATGTTCACGCAAAGAAAGAAGGCGTAACTTTTATTCTCGCTGTAGTATTGTTGCTGCCGCCATGTCGTGAAGATGCTGTGTGTTTCATTGTGAAAGCAAAACTACTTTGTTTGGTCTTCCAAAAGTGGACGATATCCGCTTCGTCATGCCTAGAGCTGATCCGTGCTGATCGCTGAGGAAATACATCAACATCGAAGCAGAGTCCAGCCCGGGGTCGTCACATGTGGTTGCTGCAAGCCCGCCGGCTGCTCCTTCGTCGAATCCGCCGGCCGTTCCTCACTCAAGCCCGCCATGTGTGACTCCGTGTGTTTCGTTGTGAAAGCGAAACTACTTTGTTTGGTCTTCCAAAAGAGGACACGACTAGAAATCAGTGGTTAAGTTGTATTTACAACACTGTTCCAGAACGGTTCAACCCAAATATTCAGATGTGTCCAGCGCATTTTATGGAGGACTGTTTACTGATCCTGTTAGAGTAGACTACAATGCCGGCTGTTCTGACTCACAGACTGTAAGTACGTTTTTTTATATTTAAAGAATTTGCCACTGATGATTCAAACGTGTGTGTTGAGCAGTGTAGAGCAGCGCTTGTTGTTTGTCATTTCTTCGATCTCAAATGCAGACAGGGTTTTATGTTTACGTGGTGCGATGCAACTCGTAAAAAGACAGTATAAGTCATTATAATCCGTAATTATGTCCCCACTGGATGCAACAAATGTTTATAATGAGTTTTAATGTTTTTGTCTCGTCACTCCGGCCTGACAGGGCATCACAATATGGTAAGGGGCGTAACATTTCCGTCTCACGCTTGAGGTATTCGGCCAATCACAACGCACTAGATAGCTGGCCAATCACAGCACACCTCGCTTTTCAGACCGATGAGCTTTGTCAAAATCGACGCGTTTCAGAAAGGCGGGGCATAGAAGAGAAACAATAATGTACAGTATGTGGAAAATAATGTGTTGTTTTAACCTTAAACCGCATACACACATTTCATTACACCAAATACACAAAATAATGTTCTTTTTAGCAACATCATATGACCCCTTTAAGGAGTCCACTGCTTTTAGTTATTTAGTCCCCTTGGAATTATAAGGTTCTATCTGACATTTTTGTGAAAATTGAGTTATTCACATGTTCTTATTCTGTGACAACTTATTTACATTATGTGATAGATTTTTTAATGTTGTGTACATTTTGGGACTTTTTATAAAAAAAACAAAAAGTTTTTTTCTATCTACACAGTTGAATGGAATGCAAAAACTTTGAAGCTCAATAACTCAAAACTATTCAAAATGCAGATAGAACCTTAAAATTCCAAGCGGACGATTTTAACTATTCAAAAACAGTGCGTTATTTTTGTTAATATTTCAAACTTTATAAAACTTCAGGGTTCATTGATGTCAACCCAGGAAGAAGCTCGTTGTAGTCCCTACCAGCCGTTTGTTGTAGGCCTAAAAAGTGAATTCTGTAAAAGAGACAGAAACATTACACACTAACTAAAATTAAAAAAGTGAAATCACAATCAAGGACCCTTTTAAGCACTCACTTTTTTCTGTTAAATTTACTTGTTCTATTGCTCGTAATTAGTTTCTTTGTTCTTTTTTTATTACTGTTTACTTTTTTTTATTAGAGGAATTTGGCCTAATTTGCAGAGGTGAATAGCTATTGATAATTTTTGATAATTATTGATTTCGCAAAATAAATATTTGGAAAAGGTTTAGCCAATTTTTTACCCAATCTCTGCAGCAGACAGGTGCAAGTGCCACTCTGTCGGTGTTGTTATGATAGTAAAACTAAAGGAAGTTAAAACGTTAAGCAATAATATACACAATGGCCTGAAGAATATGTGTGTTCGTTCAAAGAAAGGTTTTCCTATGAATTAATTAGTAGAAAAGTCAATTTCTACTGTGCATTTGTGCCCCCTTGTTTCTGGAGAATGCAGCTGAGGGTCGGCTCGCATTCCACAAGGTTGTAAATGTATCGGGTTACCATGAAACCAGGGTCCTGTTCGGCATCCTGGGGTGTTACAAAGTATTTGTGAAATCTAGCTAACAAAATATATATTGTGTGTTTGATTGGTCCAGACGCTACACAGGCCAGTGTTTTCCATTTTTAGCATGTTTGTTTCTTGAGAGCTTATCTAGCAGTGATATAAACAGCTGCCACTAGTGCTCACGGAAACATCAGATACCATATCTTTGGATGGATGGAGGGATCATCAAACTCAGAATAAGTTTAAATCACTCATTCTCTGCATCTCTTCATGTTTTTGTTAGCTGCCCAGCTACAAGAACTTCAAAGGTGCCATTCATGTGCTGGGACAGAACCAATATTTGGTCAGCGGAGAAGTGTCTGTCCTGGACAAAAATACCATTGAGATTACCGAACTTCCTGTTCGCACCTGGACTCAGGTAAGATCACTTGCAGAAGTCTTGATGCTGTAAAGCTGGATCTCTTTACTGGAACGCTGGTGATGCCAGAAATGCCATCTTTTTTCTCTTTCAGGCGTATAAGGAGTCGGTTCTGGAGCCCATGCTCCAAGGAACAGATAAAACTCCTCCTCTGATCAATGACTATAAGGAGTACCACACCGACACCACAGTGAAGTTTGTGGTGCGCATGACAGAGGAGAAGCTTGCACAGGCAGAGGCAGCCGGTCTCCACAAGGTCTTCAAACTGCAGTCGTCCCTCACCTGCAACTCAATGGTACGAACCTCCCCTCCTGAAGCTCTTGAATCAAGCTAAGGCCATTTTCTGCCACTGGTTCAGTGGCTTGCGTTTTGTTTACCAAATTATGTCGCAATGATTTATAATAATAATTATAGTTGTTATAAAGTCAAGTCCTGCCGAGTCATGAAGGTCAAATCAAGTCAAGTCTCAAGTCACTGGATCTCAAGTCCAAGTCAAGTCAAGTCATTTTCTTTATTTAGTCAAGCAAGTCACAAAATTTGCGACTCGAGTCAGACTCGAGTCAAGTCATGTGACCCGAGTCCCCCACCTCTGGCTGTAGCTGTAGTGTTCTGCAGTTTTGTTTATTAACCGCTAGACTGCCAAAAGCATACCTTTAAAGATGTGGCCATGAGAGCTAAAAGTTCTCCTAGTGCAGGTTTTAATGGACACAAACTTAAGTAACTTAACCAACACAAAGCGATGTGCATGTAAGAGGAATACAACCATATTAGGGATGTATTAGGCATTTTTGTAATTTTTTCCTTTTGAGTACTTGGTAGGTATAAACACAAAACCATTAACAACATTATATTACAGTAGTGTTGACACTATTGGCAGCTTAGCGCTGTACAACTTGCACTTTATTTTCATCTACTTAATCAAAAACATACTCTCCACCAAAACATGATGCAAAAAACACTGCTACATTATTAATAATGTGTCATCAGTGTTTGGTTTGCTGTGAAACCGGTAATGTGATTTCTATTTGCCTCGTGCGTTTCTTCTCTGGTCTGTAGGTGCTGTTTGATCACATGGGCTGTCTGAAGCGCTATGAGTCAGTGCAGGATATCTTGAAGGAGTTCTTTGAGCTGCGCCTGCACTATTATAAACTGAGGAAGGACTGGCTGGTGGGTAGTCTGGGTGCTGAGGCAGCCAAACTCTCCAACCAGGCACGATTTGTGCTGGAGAAGATTGAGGGAAAAATATCAATCGGTGAGATGTTTATCCATACGCGTGTCAGATTTTAAGATCTTTGTAATGTAATGATGCATCCTCTTCTGAAATATGTTTTTTCTCATCTCTCTGGTTGGTAAATCTGAATCTCTACATCAGTGTAACTGCTAATAACGGCCTTACTGCAGAGGACAAATAAATGAAGATCCATTTGAAATCTGTTTAAAACAAATAAAAAATTATAATAATAAATAAATGTGCTCTCGGTGTGTTTTAATGGTTTGTATTAATTTACCAGAGAACAAGTCAAAAAGAGATTTGATCCGAATGCTGGTGCAAAAAGGATACGAATCCGACCCCGTTGCAGCCTGGAACAAAGCCCAGGAGAAGGTATGTGAGGAAACATTGATGATAGATACAGCTTTGTGTATGTATGCATCTGTTAGAGGTCAGCTCATGCCTTAAGACCATGCAAAAGTCTATGCATTAAGACCAAACCCACTAAAATAAAAAAATAAAATAATGCACTAAAATAAATGAAATAAATAAGACTAAAAGTCATAGAAGATTATGGCTTACAAAGAACCCATTTTTCTTGTGCATTTGTTTTTTTTTAATAAGTTTGACGATATGATCTGATGTTGTTCTGCCAAACTACTTCTTTTGTTTGATAAATGCCTCTGAATTGTGCATGCAGTCAGTGGACAGTCAAGACAGTGCTTTAGATATGAACAATCGAACAATCCTGAGCCTGACCATTAGTGATGTGATGGCTGTTAAGTTGGATATTTGTATTTACATTTTTTAGTACTGTGATGGCTAAGTTGGATTTTTTTGTGTCATTTTTTATATTTGCAATATTATAGTAAGTTGGATTATATAGTTTCTAGTGTCTGTAGTGCTTGAACGTTTACTCACTGTTCATATCTGGCTGTTTCTCTCTGCTTGGCTGGATGATGATGATGATGTTAGTCTTTGGAGGATGAGGATGGCGATGGTAACGACAGTGACAGCTCAGTGGACTCTGGCTCTTCCTCTGGGCCGAATTTTAACTACATTCTGAGCATGTCTCTGTGGTGTCTGACCAAGGAGAAGGTCGAGGAACTCCTCAAGCAGAGAGACCTGAAGGTACTAATATCTCTTACAGCCATCAGTGTTGCATTCAATGTTTCATATCAGTTTTATATTGTAAGGGATAACCCACGGCTTGCTGTGCATTAAACAAAATTAATGCACGACGTGTAGGCAAAGAACCACCCGACACGAAGCGGTTGTGATTTATCCCGCTTACATTTATATGGTCCCTGTCTGTCGAGCCCACCCCTATTCTATCTATTTTTCTGAAGTCATATAATAGCTTTGTGTGAGGAAAAGATCAAATTTTAGTTGTTAAAGCAATAAGGCCCAAGAAGCCGTGGTTTACAGTGAATTTATAATAGCTAAGGGGCGGTTACGACGCAAAGCGGAGTGCCTAAAACCCCCTTAGCTGTTATAAATTCACTGTAAACCACGGCTTCACAGGGCTTATTGCTTTTATAAAACGGTTATTCCATATAACAGGCCGTGAACCTTTTACTACGTGTAAGGTTTCACAAAATAAAACAGCAAATAAAGTGTAGTGATATTAATAAATACAGTATTCTTCCACCAAACAATGTAGCTCCTCAGAAACAGTTGTGGTTCCAACAAAGTGGTTGCCGAGCAACACACAGACGTAAACAAAGGTGTATGTTTGTAGTGTAATTTACAACAGCTTCGAACGCTGCTCAGCCAATCAGAATCAAGGACCGGAACTCCGTTTTATAATCATTAAACAGGGTTTCTGCGGGGCATTAAAAAGCATTAAATTAGATTTGATGATACCTTCACAAACCCTGTTAAAAATCATGTGGTGAGCTATGGACACTGAACAGTAGTGGGTAAGAATCTTCAGTCTTAACTGTGAGTGTTGCTCTTCAATGGTTTATGTAGAAAGCAGAGCTGAATGAACTCCAGAGGAAGAATTCAGAAGATCTGTGGAGGGAAGATCTGGCCATCTTCATCGAGGAGCTGGATGTGAGTCTCTTTCATAGACATCGGGTTGAGTCAAGATGCGTGTGATGAAGTGTGTGAGAGTTTTCTCTCTGTCTTTCTTCCAGCGTGTGGAGCAGCAGGAGAAGGAGAGTGTGAGCTCTGGGAAGGCCGTGAAGCTGGTGAAAGGGAAGGTGGGCAAACCTAAAGTGAAGAAGATGCATCTGGAGGAAACTCTGCCCTCTCCGTTTGGACGCAGGATAGAGCCACAGGTCACACTCGCTATGAAAGCCGACGCCTCCAAGAAACTCACCAAAAAGAAGAAGGTAACGATGAGTGTGTGTGAGGATGAAACTAAATCTAGATTGGTCAACAAATGTAGTGTATTCATACTGAATGTTATTGTAAATATAGTCATGCAATGTATAAATGTATTACAGGAGTAATAGAATGCAGTTATACTGTATTTTCAGAAAAATTGCATTATTTTATCTGTGGTTATCATGATAGTGTTGGTGTAAGCCAACACCATTCACATTGCAGGGGTTACAAACAATGTTCCCTCTAAGCTGCGCATGTGTGCGGCACAGCAGAAGAAATAATATGCCGCACACAGGACAAACGCAGTGCAATGGTCGGGCAAACCGCTATAGAGTTGGTGTTGTTATACAGGTGCATCTCAATAAATTAGAATGTCGTGGAAAAGTTCATTTATTTCAGTAATTCAACTCAAATTGTGAAACTCGTGTATTAAATAAATTCAATGCACACAGACTGAAGTAGTTTAAGTCTTTGGTTCTTTTAATTGTGATGATGTTGCCTCACATTTAACAAAAACCCACCAATTCACTATCTCAACAAATTAGAATACTTCATAAGACCAATAAAAAAAACATTTTTAGTGAATTGTTGGCCTTCTGGAAAGTATGTTCATTTACTGTACATGTACTCAATACTTGGTAGGGGCTCCTTTTGTTTTAATTACTGCCTCAATTCGGCGTGGCATGGAGATGATCAGTTTGTGGCACTGCTGAGGTGGTATGGAAGCCCAGGTCGCACGCACACATACATTCTTTTCAGCGCTCAGACAAACTTTTTAGCGCTGCCCCGCAATTTGATCAATAAAATAGCTTAATCGCTGAAGAGCTACATTATCTTTCTCAACAAGGAGCTGGTAACATCATCATTATTAAAAAGCAATTAAATCCACAGCTTCACTGTTAATAGAGAAACACGGCAAAACGGTGGTAATTCATACATACACAGCCTCTCTCTCTCTCTCTCTCTATTACAGAATTACACTTTTCTGAGAATAGAATATTAAAGTCGAAATCGCTAAACTGCAAGCTAACCGTTGTTTCCACAGTGGAGAGAGCGTGTGCACAGGGTTGCCAGGTTGACAAAAATAAGTAGCACACTTAGCAGATATTTCCATATTGCACAAGTGGGAAGCTCTGTTTCGAAGATTACGTCTCTTTATATCAGCCAACCCCGGTTATGTTCCTCTGTGGGGAAAGGGACTGTGTCTGCGGCCAGATTAAACCTTGTTGTAGCCTATATATTATGCTCTATTCATTATTTTTTAGAAACCTTGCACTTTTCTACTCCGTTTTAAACTGTGTTCTTGTATTCAAATTAAGCGCAGTCCACTGCAGCGAACGTGCCACAATATCGATACAGGGACAGCTGCATCGATACTCGTATCATCAAATCTCTGACGGTACATCGTCGTATCGATGTATCGAACTCAGCACTAATAAATAGCACATTAAAGTTAAAAGTTGTACACTTTTTTGTGTGTGCTCTGTACGGGTCTGGTATAAAAATGTTTTTCTCAGGTGGACGAAATGTCCGCCCAACATAGAAAAGTTTTGCTCAGGAAGAAACAAAATTAAAGGGAACATTGGTTACAAACCTACATTTACTACTAATGACATCATAACAAGTGAAGCCACCACACCATCTGATTTCAGTGAGTAAACATTACGAGTCATCGAGTCTATCTGTACATTCCTACAATGCAAACGTCCTAAGCATGTAAATACTTTATTAAATAGTATTTACTTAAAGTCAGGACTTTCCCCAACTTATGAAAAGTGTGAGCGAGCTACATGTCCTTCAAATGTCAAAGTGCTCATTCTGAAATCTGAATACAGATTTATGTTTTGTTTTTAAGCGGTGCGCACACTTAATTTGCCTTGTACTGTTATTCACTGTGGTTATGTAATTACAAAATATTGTTTTTATTAGGATAGTAAATTAATTTAAATAATTCAGCAGTGGTTTGATTAACAACATATATTTCAAAGTTAATGTCATGGCTTAAACGTTAGTTAAATTAATTTTTAATTAAACAATATATATACAAATTACACTTAATTCCTAGGCAAACTGTCATGCTAATAAAAAACCAAAGAATTTGTGCTGTCCAGCCTGCAGCCCTTTAATTATTATTTCTCAAATTCTCCAAGAGTACGAAGAGGATTCACAACTTCTTCAGAAACATATTGCTGGCTGTAAATTGACTTAAAGACGTGCAATATTATTTCCAAGCATTTATACTGTCCCTCTGAACAAGATGGTGTGTGGTATGCAATTTTTGCTAATAATTTCAGACATATTTAACATTCCCTGCATAATTACATACAGAAATAAATTATGTGTTATGTCAGTTACCTCTGTTGGCAGTGTGCATTAGGGCTGTCAAAATGGCTGAAAAACTAAGTTATATTCAAATTTAAAATGCATAATTTCAGTTAGGGTGAAGAAAAGCTTTTGGCTTCTCTGCTGAGGCTACAAAGAGGGCGCATCAAGCAAAATATTATACACGTTTCTTCAAAGCATAAGATAACATGACTATCTGTGAAAAAAAGTGCATAATGTTTAAAATAATGTTTATAAACCAATTATAATTAATTAAGTTGCTTAAACAACTATAAAAAAACAGCATCATGTATGTATGCATAGTTTAATACAAAGGGCCAAAAGCCAATCACACAGAGTACATTTTTCATTTAAAAAAACGAGTTGCAGTGGGATGGGGAAAAAACCCCGCCATAAAGTCTCGAGATATGTTTTTTTCAAAGTTGAACTTGCATTAATTTTACATGGCTAGAAACCATGCAACCGCATGCATTCTCTTGTGCCAGACGCGAGTGCAATGGTGAAAGATGTCCCTCTAGAAAATGCGTGAAACGTGTTCTGTGTGAACGGCTTGGTTTCAGTTTTGATGTAAACAACATCTTTTCCGCATTGATCTTCTCTTTTCCCGCAGTATTTGTAATTAACAATGCATCTAGTGGCTTTAACTGGATAGGCTAACAAATACATTATAATGCAGTGACATTTACATCGTCATCGCATCTCGTGCGCCACTGATAAGACTGCCTCCTTAACGCACGCCTAAAAATTTGGATTTTTATTTTAAGTTCAACGAATATTCGAAATTCAAATTTTTTTTTTGACAGCCCTAGTGTGCAGCTTTATATCACTTATCCTGCAAGAATCGACAATAAATATTACAGTTCATTACACTTCACATCTGCCTTAACTTAGCACTACACCTATTTGGTGCAACAGGTATTAATTCTATGCAGGACTTAAGGTGCATTTTAACCATCCAGCTGGTGCAGTACAATGAGTTTTTTTACACTTACAGACATTGATGTTGTTAATGTAATTAAAGTTACATCAGCACCCCAACTTACACTCACTCTGTGCTTTACTGTCAAATAAACTAAAGTGAGGCAAATTGCGTATTATTAATAATAACAGCACTTATTTGTGATAAACAATAGTAATATTGCGATTGTTATCAGTTTATGTAATAGTCTGGAGCCCTATATCAATTACCTAAATAGGCTGAAGCACAGCTAATAAAAGTCTGGTAGTGTGTCTGTGCATGTCTAAAGATGTGTGTTTGTGTCAGGTTGAGGTAGACATGAAGCTGGAGTTTGATGAGGACAGTGCGCTGGGCTCCAATGAAGGAGAGATTTCCCTCATTTCTCCATCCGGCCTTCCCAATCCAGGAGCCAAACCCAAAGCTCCTCGGGTGAAGAGAGAGAAGAAGGAACCTGGTAACAATAAATACTGGCACTCTGTTTAACTTCAGTTTACTTTCAGATGTGGCTTATGTTTTTAATATTTTTATTTCAGGTGCTCCAAGACAAAGGAAGCCAGCAGCTCCTAAAGGTCCAGCTAAGAAAGTGAAGAAGAGGAATCCGTGGTCAGATGATGATGAAGTTGATAATGATCGGTCCGACAATGAGCTGGATGAAAATGAACCTGTTATTCCCAGAGACACCTCATACAGGAGAGCCTCAGGTGTGTGTGCTTCCATCAACACTTCTGTACTGCTAATGTTTTCGTCATTTAAATCAGGTTTGGTGATATGACGGTTCATGTCATGCAACAGTAGGCCGATACAGAATTAGTTTTATTTCACCATATATATATTTGCATGGCTATCAGTGGGCTGGACTGTTATGTACACATGAAGGGTGATGGAAAAAACATATTTGGGTCATTTCGTGGCAACTCAACCAGATACATCTCTAGTATCAACATTATTTGTTCTTCAGACCCACATTTGGTTTCTGACCATTGAAAATGCGTTTAATTACACGATTTACTCCTGGAGCCGTATTGAGATCCCAATACCTCTGGAACTGAATCATATAGGGCCTTAAAAATGAAGATGCCAAAAGGAATGTCTGTTAAGACCCTAAAAAGTCTAAAAGGGCATTAAGACTAATTAATACATGAATACTTCTTGAGTTATGGGCATACAAACTTTGGAGAAAAAAACTTGAAAAGTGCTGTTTCCCAATTTTTGAATTGAACCCATGGTTGCACATAATGCAACGAAGACAACTAAAGTCAACATATTTTACTAACAGACCAACCAATCTCTGTGTAAATGTAACATTATGATACTGCAATCTTTCTGAAGTCATTTTAACCCCCTGAAATTTGGCTCTAAATCTCAGGTGAAAATGGCCATTTTGACCACCCTCTACAAAATAATGTATTACTCAGTAAATATTCATCCATAGCATTTAATATTTTGGCTTTCATGTTTATCTTTCTTCGGGAAAAAATATTAGCAAATTCAAAAAACAATGAGCCAGGGAAGTTTCTGAAATTTGGTTGATTTGACATGGAATGACCCATTCAACATCTATGCAAGAAGTAATTGACCAGCTCCTGAAAGATTGAGTTTTTGAAAATAGTGCAGAGGGGGTAGTGTATATGTGATTTTGTTACTAATTTTTAGATTGAGTATTTTGCAACAAAAGTAATGTACTCATATCGTGTTAAAATGACGCTTCACAAATGTATAACCTGAAATGTGTTGTGTTGTTTCACAGCTGTGAAGGCCAAGTACACGTTTGACTTCTCTGAGGAGGAGGAAGAGGAGGACGGTGATGAAGAACAGGAGAATGATGCTTCAGCGTCACCTGTTCGCTCCAGTAAAGACACAGAGCAACACAACGACGATGAAGATGATGACGATGACATTTCCCCTCCAATAACAACATTTACTAATTTGTATGTTGTATATATATTCACGTTTGGGTGAATCTCTCAAAGCCTGTCACAAACATTTTAGGTTCATATTTCAGAAATTGCATTTTTTTGAGTAAACAAAATAAGACCATTAAGAGCTTTGCATTGTGACATTAGTTTAATGACAAGCAAACACATTTATTTTTACTGTAATGCAATATAAATACTTCATAAAAATATGTACTGTAAAAATTCAACTCATTAAGTCAAATTTCTATAGTGCTTTATACAATACAGATTGTTTACTTTTACTATTTAAATGTAAAATTTTACTATGCATTTATAGGTAACACTTTATTTTAAGGTGTTCTTGTTACAGTGTAATTATACATTTAAGTACTGAGTAATATTCATTAACTACATGTACTTACTATATGGTTAGGGTTTGGCTTAGGGTTACTTGCATGTAATTATGCATAATTTATTATTATTATAATAGTAAGTACATGTTACGTGTACCAAGGACACCTTAAAATAAAGTTTTACCCATTTATAAGTTGGTCTACCTTTATGCTGATTTAAATAAAAATATAATCGTATTAATATTAGTAATTGTTTTAATATAATTTGAAGAACAAATGTAATTTTACAATAATGATAACCTGGATAACAGGAATTTGAGAATAATGAAAATTGTGTGTTTTTGATAGGTTTTGATAGATCCACCCATTTAGAAACTATGTAGTATGCATTTACTCTTATGCTGAAGGTGACAATTAAATACGAATGCAGCTCATTTCAGTTTTAATGAATCCATGTTCAGGTCCACTTCACCAGCGAAGAAGAAGGATCCAGAGACGGTGTTGTCATCTAAAGCTACCTTTGCTGACAAGAGCAGCGATGACGGTATGTGTCCAGTGGTGGTTTATCATGTCTCTGCCAACAAGCAACTACAGTAAACATATGAGTACATGTGTTAATAATGTGGGTTTGTTCATCAGCTGTGAAGTCAGACAGCGATGATGACAGGGGTCCAGTGTTCTCATCATATTCCAGCAGTTCTGCTTTTGACAAACCTCCAGCTAAAAAAGGTACAACATGAAAGTGAAAAGTCAACATGAACTCAAAATGTTAATTTATGTGTTCTACATGTTATTGTGAACAACTCATCAGTGGCAAAGAAAAATTCAGTAGGATATATCAGTTTACATTTCCAAACATTCATTTTGCCATTAATTGGTAATAAATCCAGTGAGATTCTTGTTTGCTCCACACAGAGATCTGATCTGATCATCATCAGTCTGTCTGGAGTGACATGAAGAAACAGAAGAAACTGAGACAGACTCAATCCAGAAGAACTGTGTCTCCAAGACGCTTCAAGAAACCTACCTGCAAAGCTACAGAACTGTTCAAAGTTTTAGGCACTTGTGTAAAAATGCTGTAAAATGAGGATGCTGTCAAAAATAGATTTTCTTTATCAATTAACTTCTATTAACTAAATTAAATCAACATTTGGTGTGAGCATCCTATGTGTTTAAAGCAGCTTTATGTGCACATGTGCATCGTTTTTAGGGAGCTTTGCAGGTAGGTTTCTTGAAGTGTCTTGGAGACACAGTTCTTCTGGATTGAGTCTGTCTCAGTTTCTTCTGTTTCTTTATGTCACTCCAAACAGACTGATGATGATCAGATCAGGTCTCTGTGTGGAGCAAACTAGAATCTCACTGGATTATTACAATTAATGACAAAATTAATGTTTGGAAATGTAAACTGATATTTCCTACTGACACACTACAGCAAAAGATAGAAATAACTGACCTAAAAACATGTTTTAGCTGCTAAATACTAGTGTTCTAATAATTTTGGCCACCACTGTATATATTTTCTGTTATAAATTACAATGTCATGGAAAAGTTCATTTATTTCAGTAATTCAACTCAAACTACTTCAGTCTGTGTGCATTGATTGATTTAATACACGAGTTTCACAATTTAAGTCTTTGGTTCTTTTAATTGTGATGATTTTGGCTCACATTTAACAAAAACCCACCAATTCACTATCTCAACAAATTAAAATACGTCATAAGACCAATACAAATTTTTTTTTAGTGAATTGTTGGCCTTCTGGAAAGTATGTTCATTTACTGTACATGTACTCAATACTTGGTAGGGGCTCCTTTTGCTTTAATTACTGCCTCAATTCGGCGTGGCATGGAGATGATCAGTTTGTGGCACTGCTGAGGTGGTATGGAAGCCCAGGTTTCTTTGACAGTGGCCTTCAGCTCATCTGCATTTTTTGGTCTCTTGTTTCTCATTTTCCTCTTGACAATACCCCATAGATTCTCTATGGGGTTCAGGTCTGGTGAGTTTGCTGGCCAGTCAAGCACACCAACACCATGCTCATTTAACCAACTTTTGGTGCTTTTGGCAGTGTGGGCAGGTGCCAAATCCTGCTGGAAAATGAAATCAGCATCTTCAAAAAGCTGGTCAGCAGAAGGAAGCATGAAGTGCTCCAAAATGTCTTGGTAAACGGGTGCAGTGACGTTGGTTTTAAAAAAACACAATGGACCAACACCAGCAGATGACATTGCACCCCAAATCATCACAGACTGTGGAAACGTAACACTGGACTTCAAGCAACTTGGGCTATGAGCTTCTCCACCCTTCCTCCAGACTCTAGGACCTTGGTTTCCAAATGAAATACAAAACTTGCTCTCATCTGAAAAGAGGACTTTGGACCACTGGGCAACAGTCCAGTTCTTCTTCTCCTTAGCCCAGGTAAGACGCCTCTGACATTGTCTGTGGTTCAGGAGTGGCTTAACAAGAGGAATACGACAACTGTAGCCAAATTCCTTGACACGTCTGTGTGTGGTGGCTCTTGATGCCTTGACCCCAGCCTCAGTCCATTCCTTGTGAAGTTCACTCAAATTCTTGAATCGATTTTGCTTGACAATCCTCATAAGGCTGCGGTTCTCTCGGTTGGTTGTGCATCTTTTTCTTCCACATTCCTTGTGAAGTTCCCTCAAATTCTTGAATCGATTTTGCTTGACAGTCCTCATAAGGCTGCGGTTCTCTCGGTTGGTTGTGCATCTTTTTCTTCCACACTTTTTCCTTCCACTCAACTTTCTGTTAACATGCTTGGATACAGCACTCTGTGAACAGCCAGCTTCTTTGGCAATGATTATTTGTGGCTTACCCTCCTTGTGAAGGGTGTCAATGATTGTCTTCTGGACAACTGTCAGATCAGCAGTCTTCCCCATGATTGTGTAGCCTAGTGAACCAAACTGAGAGACCATTTTGAAGGCTCAGGAAACCTTTGCAGGTGTTTTGAGTTGATTAGCTGATTGGCATGTCACCATATTCTAATTTGTTGAGATAGTGAATTGGTGGGTTTTTGTTAAATGTGAGCCAAAATCATCACAGTTAAAAGAACCAAAGACTTAAACTACTTCAGTCTGTGTGCATTGAATTTATTTAATACACGAGTTTCACAATTTGAAACTTTTCCACGTCATTCTAATTTATTGAGACGCACCTGTACATAAAACAAGTATAAATGGTGACTAAACACGACCCATTAATTACTACATGTTAACCAGGTGTCACTCTCACTTTACTCCTTAAATCTTGATTTATAATCGCTACATTGTCTGATAAAATCAACATACATCTACACTAAAGAGCGACTATGCAGAGGTTTTTGGCTATATTACTTTTTTGTCACATGCAGCGCACTGCCTGCATCTGAGTAACAAACTATGTAGATATTAACATATGAACTACGTTCATATTTCATATTTAGTCCAAACAGTAAGCATCAGGTGCTTGGAAACACTGTTGTACTCATTTACTGACGAGTCTGCTGTGGTACGGTCAGCTGAATGCGCTGCTTCTCTGCTGCTGACTGCACAGAACAGATGCTGAAAGAGGCGACACCCTGTACTTACTATTATAATAACAATGAATTATGCATAATTACATGCAAGTAACCCAAAGCCAAACAAACCCTAATCCTAACCCTAACCATATAGTAAGTTCATGTAGTTAATTCATATTACTCAGTACTTAAATGTATTTAGTGCTTTATAATTACACTGTAACAAGGACACCTTAAAATAAAGTGTAACCAAGATTGTCCTAGCAGTATTTAATCAAAATGTAATAACTTATGGAATGATTGCATTTTCTGAAATGAAGTCTTTTCCTCTAAAATAATTTCACAATCCACAGAATCACTGTAACGGCACAAACACTTTGTACAAGCCAGTCAATTCCCGATGGAGAAAATCTGTGACCGCTTGCATAAACGGCTTAGACTAGTCTTAAAATTTAGACACTTAATTTTTTCTGCAAGACAAAAGTCACTTACTGTACATAAAAATGTAGATTGATCTAATTTGCATCTGAAAATAAAGACTTACTATCCACTTGGTTAGCTGCCAGTTAGTCAAACTAGTTCTTAAGGCACAGTCTTAACATGCAACCAGGGGGTCTCACCCATCATGTTTTTTTATTCAACATCCTGTTTCAGTCTTAAATGAACATATATACTTGACTAGCATGTGTGCTCAGATCTTAACGATCTTAACGAGTAAATGTGAATAGCTCATTTCCAATCTATTGAAATCATGTTGTTGTGGTACTCCAGCTAAGAAACGTGCAGACACAGCTCCTAAACAGAGGAAAGCTCCAGCAAAAGCCAAGAAGCCTGAGACCTCTCTCTGGGACTCAGACTCAGACACAGGCACTAAAAAAACACCAGCAGCACCGAAAGGGGGCGGCAAAGGCCGAGGCAAGAAGAGGAAGCAGTCAAGCTCAGAGGAGGATGAGTACAGCCCTGTGAAGAAGCCTGGAAAGACTGCCACCAGCAGGGTGAGTGATTTATCCTCTACTGAAAACACTGTAAGCTACGTCTGTGTAATACGGATAATAGCATTTGTGTGAATATGTTTATTATAAACAAATTAAGGGTGGAAAAAAATATTATTAAATTAATATTTGCTGTTGAATTATTTTCAGCTATTTTGATTTAAAAAATAGAAGTTTGGCGTGTGTTACAGTATAGACTCATATATGAACTATCATCTCATCTGAAAGCTGAATAAATACGTTTTCCATTGATGTATGGTTTGTTAGGATAGGACAATATTTGGCCGAGATACAACTATTTGAAAATCTGGAATCTGAATATTGAGTAAAATCTAAATATTGAGAAAATCACCTTTAAAGTTGTCCAAATGAAGTCCTTAGCAATGCATATTACTAATCATAAATTAAGTTTTGATGTATTTGCGGTAGGAAATTTACAAAATATCTTCATGAAACATGATCTTAATATCCTAATGATTTTTTGGCATAAACGAAAAATATATAATTTTAACCCTTAATGACTGGTTTTGTGCTCCAGGGTCACATGTAATCTATACAATTGCTCATAGTTGTTTCCACATTCATTTGGATATTCAATGTGAAAGTAAATTTATGGTTACAACTTTTAATGTTAGGTGTGGTTATTCACGATAAATGACAGAAATTTGTATGATTCTTTTTTTAATCAGTTGTCAGCCCTGAAAATAATAATGCAAAACCCTTTGACACATTATTGAAACGAATGATTGGTTTTTGAATGGGAAACATGGTATTATTACATCCATTAGAACACAGCACAAATGATTTGATTTGGTAACATGCTTAACAGGCCACAGTTCTGGATAGTATTAGTTACAATGGCTTTTCATGTGAATAAAATCTTTAAAGTAGATCCAACTATAAGAGTGTAAAGAATGGAAAATGCTTTGATAAGAAACAAACTAGTCATGCAGAGTAGTCAAAAAGTCCAAATTTTAATTCATCTCCACTATGATAATAAATAGGGTGATTAAGTTTTTGTCCTGCAGAGGGCGCCAGCGGTCAGGCGATTGTTGTACTTTACAGCACAATATTAAAATTAAATCCAGGCTTGTGCTCAAACCAGTACCAGTTAAAGCTTCAAAATAACGACGATGCCACAATATTTTCTAAACTATATGGATTGTTTTTTGCACACTGTTACTCAAGTATGAACTGTGTTTTTGACTAATTGTCTAAATATCTAAATTCTAGAGCTTGCAGTTACCCACGAGGAGGTGTCTTACAATGTTGTGTGTGTGTTGTCATGTAGAAACCAAAGAAGGCAGCGTCTGATGATGAAGATGATGACGATGCAGGCATGAACAGCTTCAGCCGTCTGGACTCGGGCAGAGATCGGTCCGGTCGAGCCAAGAAAGAAGTCAAATACTTTGCAGAATCTGATAACGACGATATGTTTGACTAGAAAACACACACACACACACTCTCTCTCAGTTCAGAAGAATGCTTGTTGAAGAACAGGTTCACTGTCCTCTGCCCTGCAGAATTTTGTACATTTTACCCTCCATTTTATTTTTTCTTCACTTGTGATGTTGAATTCTTTCTACTGTGTAGCTGTTTTACTCTTTTTATTGTTATTGCTATATTATTATTATTGGTATTATTGTTATGATACATTGACAATGTTGTTTTTTATCATTAAATTGTATTTGTTCTGAGCAGCTTTTAGAAATTTAGACTGCTGTGCTTTAGCACATTTTAATGGTTCAGCGTTAGAGACGACTCACCTTTTTGAGACGACTTGGAAATAAACATGAAATGTAAATTATTAGTTGGTCTCCTGAACTTTTTATAGCATTTCAGTGGTGTTGGGTTCAAGACAAGTTTAGCTTTATTTCAACAGAAATGTTGACGTTTAAATAGTGCTTTCAATAACGAACTCAGAATGGAGGTACAGACTCAATTATACAGGTTAAGATGGTTAAATATGATAAAATTTGAATTGTGTAAAGTTAGATCCAAACGATCAACTCTTAACAAAAAAGTGTTAGCCAAGATTGATGCAAGGACATAAAGAGGACGTTTTACATGGATAATACTCTAGTGACGCATAACTAGAACCATAAATAGCTGCTCTGCATAGGAAAGTTCTCCAAAGACACAAAAACATTGCTTTAGACAGAGCAAAAACAAAAAGAGAAGAATTGAACAAAAACATAGTCAACTCTAAGAGAAAAGTTGAAGGTTTAGGCATTTTACACAGTACAATAGGCTATACATAGGCTATATATAGGGACCCTGAAATAGATCTCTATTAATTCATGTGCATCCATGCACTTGTTTTACATTTAGATTTAATCATTTAGCAGACGCTTTTATCCAAAGCGACTTACAAATGAGGACAATTGAAGCAATCAAAATCAACAAAAGCGCAGTGATATAACAAGTCTCAGCTTAATGCACACATAGCAAGGTTTTTTTTTAAAGAATAGAGAGTGCTAGAGTTAGGGGGTCACTAAATAAAGATGGAAGAGATGTGTATTTAGCCGAGTCTTGAAGATGGCTAAGGACTCAGCTGCTAGGACTGAGTTGGGCAGGTCATTCCACCAGGAGGGAACATTTAATGTAAAAGTCTGTGAAAGTGATTTAGTGCCTCTTTGGGATGAACAATAATGCACCGTTCACGTGCAGAACGCAAGCTTCTAGAGGCACAAAAGTCTGAAGTAATGAATTTAGGTAAAGGGGTGCAGAGCCAGTGGTGGTTTTGTAGGCAAACATCAGTCTTGAATTTAATGCGAGCAGCATTAATGATCAGGTAGCCAGTGCAAACTGATAAACAGAGGTGTGACGTGTTCTTTTCGGCTAATTAAAAATTAATATTGCTGGATTAATTGTAAAGCAAGGTTTGATAGAACTGACTGGAAGACCTGCCAAGAGAGGTTTTATTCATAATAAGATGGCAGTGCAATACAAAAGAAATAGGAATTTTTTTGCATGTTTACGCATGATCATTTTTAGTTTTAAATAACCTATGCGCATGTGAATAGTTTCTCAAGGGCACAAAAAAGTTTCTCGTGTTCATGCAAAAGTTTATTTATTTTTAGGGACTCTGTATGTTAAGAAAATCAATAAAAACCCTGAGAAAATAAAAATATTAACAGATGACTGTACTACATACCAAATATAAAGCTGAAAATAATACTACATGAACCATTATGTTAAATATGGTCTGAAAATCTACCGAGAGGTTTGGAAATTTGAGTCTGGAAAAGTATGGACATTTGGAATGGAAAACGTGTAGGAACCCTGTGTGCTTGCATCCTCGTCATGGGCCATTTATATACTATATACAGTGACCTCCCCCAAACCTTTTAAAATAAATACATTTTTATTGTTTTGCCAGAAGGGTTCATGTAACGGCAATGGTAAACATGAACAAAAGCATTGTTAATGTCCAAACAAGACAGAAGCAAAACAGAGGAATTTACAAATGGTTACAAACACTTGTGGTTCAGCAGAAAAATATTGATCTTGAATTGTCATTATCCAAACTCCTGGAGTCCACAGGTTTTAAAAACAAGCGGATGGTTTCATGCTTCAAGAGCTGCTTCTTTTATTATTTATTTATTCTAATTGCTGAAGGATTGTTCCATCATTAGGCCTTGGTGTCAGAGTGTTTGACTGCCAGTTGACAGGGCTTCAATGAACATCTTGATGATTTGAACATTTCCCATCTGAAACGTGTGTATGTTGGTTTTGATCTTTCTGCTCTTTCACTGGGTTCAGAGCTCATGTAAGCTCATAAAGAGCTCTAAAATCAATCGAACAGGATGATAATTGACTTCTATAATTGCATCGCTTGTTTCTCTGTACAAAGGCCAGCAAAACAAATGCGGTAAAAACTGTATCGGCATACAGTATGACAACAGCATGATGTTTCCTATTATTAAAGGATAGAAAATAACAAGCACACGGTTGCATCTCTGCCATGACACATGACAAGCTTCGAACAAGATCACATTCAGCATAAAGCATTATTGAACAATCCAGATGAGATGGCCGGACCCTCTGCGATCGAGCCGGTCCATGCGAGGTAATTTTAACAAAGAATAACAAGACACATTTGATAACCCTTGTTTCCGAATGAGATTTTTAAAAGCAAGTTTTAAACTTGGATTCTGAAAATCTCTCGTGACATAGTTATGCTAGATATATTCTAACTCAAACACAATGTCAACTAGCTAGAAAAAAATTGGTTTTACATAATTGAAAGGATACAGCTTCCATAGCTTACAGTTTAACGAGTGCGGATTGTAGTGAGGGAATTGTGGGTGGTGTGGGTTTTTATAAAGACATTCATGAGCTGTTTCATTTGTTAACTTCAAAGACACATGCTGCTCCAACAAAAACAAAGCACTTTCCCTCAGGTTTTTTTTAAAGACAAAAGACATAGCACAACATTCGTGCTTTCTAATCTACATATGAAAAAAAATGAATAAAAAAAGATAAATACTGCATATCATCTAGAGTTGGTCATTCTTATTCTCATTCGGATGAGTGAGTCTGTTCTCTCTTCTGATATGTTTTCAGAGCAGATGCGTAGTCAGGTGAATGTGTGTTCACATAAAACGGTCAGTTCACCCACAAATGAAAATTGTCAACATTTACCTTTTTGAGACTTAAGTAATATACAAATCTCATGTCATTCCAAAACCGTATGATGTATTTCCCTCCATGGAACACAAACGATTAGCGGAATGTTCATGCTGAAAATTCCATGGCCTTGAAATGACATGAGGACGAGTAAATAGCAGATTTTTCATTTTTGGTGAACTATCCCTTTAAGAGCAAAAGTAAACAAAGATTTATACGGGAATAAATGATTAGATACATGATTACAGTTTAGTTCCAAGTTAGAATTTACAAAATTACACAAAATTATCCACCCATTCAAGGAACATAAATGTAAAATAAGGACACCAATTCATGAAAAATAATATGACAGTAACATCTGTCTCCTGTACTCTCAGGAGGGTAGTTTATAAGTGTAATGAGAGTTTAAAAACTAAAACGTCTTTATGCAGACAAACTGCTTTACAAGCAGACAAACAGCCGGCACCTGAAGCCTTTATATTTCACGTTCTAAGAAACATAGCATTGGATTTGATCATTAATCAGCCAAAGACAGTGTCCCGTTGTAAAGACGGTAATCCAGCGACACTTGTGTTTCAGTAAGAGGTATTTTACAAACTCAGGATCAGGTTAAATGAAGCTCTTCAGAGCTACAACTTACTGATCAGAGCTGAAGGCCATCATATAACCCTGTCTGAGAAAAAAACTTGTTTCAGTTGAAAAAAAACTAAACAAAAATCTGTACACAAAAACAAGGTTCCCTTATGAGTGCACACAGAGATGAATGTACAATGTGCTCGCTGCAGCGCAACTGACTTGTCAGTCGCTCTGTAAAAAATTGCAAAGTCCCGTTGAGTTACTGCAAAAAAAGATGCAATTTGTAAAGGAGTTTGATCATTCTGGTCACTTGGCCCTGAATCAATGTGCGTTCGAGTGAACCAGACTCTGCCATTCTCACTGATCTCAAAATAACACTCATATCGGCATATGACTATCAGTTTAACCCAGATGGGACAGATAGTTTTACTGCTTTAAATTCTCTCCAAATGAAAGGTTTGTCCTTTTTATTCTTCCTCATGCCATTTAAACCTGTGACTCTGAAGAAAGTACTTGTTGCTCTTCTATACAGTAAACAGGGACTGAGGCTGCAAAAGATCACCATAGATGTAGCACAGAAGTAGTTCATATGACTTGGCTGCTATTTTCCAAGTCTTCTGATGGAATATGATAGCTTTGTAATAGAAGCTAGAGTGCTGCAGGGATGATGTAATTTTTTAAGATAACTTTGTAAGATAAGTGGTGAGTATTACCAAATGAGCAATAGGATTTATCCATTGGCTTTTGGATTAGTGCAGAAAAAAAGCTCTGTGACAAACCAAAAGTTGATTCATGTTTGGTTTTCATGCTTCATGTTTTATCAAAATAACCTTCACAAATGAACACAATTTGTATGAATTTTGAAGACTAAATATAATTGCATGAAGTCGCTACATAAACTATCAACGTCACCACCACTGAGCTAGATGACGTTTAATATCCACTTGACATAAGCAGCCGCCTTTTTAAAGACAAGGTGTTACTGACATGTTTATTTCAGGCATTTAAACATTTTAACCCATTTGGGGAAAAACCCACTGACTTTGGGATTATGAAACCAAAAGCATTCAAAATGGAATCGGTTTGCATTCAAAAATTATTATTATTATTATTTCCCCCTGCAGCACTCTGTTGACATAAAAGCTAGTTTGGTGTGTGTGTATATACTGTATACCGCCATTCAAAAGTTTGGGATCAGTACGATTTCGTATGTTTTTTTAATGGAGTCTCTCTATATCTCAAGGCTGTATCTATAAAATACAGAAAAACAGTAATATTGTGAAATATTATTGCAATTTTTAATTTTGGTTTCCTATTTTAATATACTTTAAAATATATTTAGTTTGTGATGCAGCGCTGAATTTTCTTCAGCATAATTACTCCAGTCTTCAGTGTCACATGATCCTTCAGAAATCATTCTAATATGCTGATTTATTATCAGTGTTGAAACTGTTGTGCTGCTTAATATTTTTTTGGAACCTGTGATACTTTTTTCTTTGATTCGTTGATGAATAAAAAGTTAAAAAGAACAATTTCTTCAAAATAGAAATCTTTTCTAACAATGTAAGTCTTTATATCACTTTCTATCTCTTTCACTTTATCCATTTAACAGCACAACTGTTTCCTGCATTGATTAATCAGCATATTAGAAAGATTTCTGAAGGATCATGTGACACTGAAGACTGGCGTAACGATGCTGAAAAGTCAGCTTTACGTTACAGGAATAAATTATATTTTAAAGTATATTATAATAAAAATCTGTTATTTTAAATTGCAATAATATTTCACAAAATCACATTTTTCTGTATTTTCCTGTATTTTTGATAGATACAGCCTTGATGAGCATAAGAAGCTTTATGCATAAACTTTATGCTTTGGGATCAGTCAGATTTTTAATGTTTTTAAAGAAAAACATAAAAAATCTGACTGATCCCAAACTTTTGAATGGCAGTATACAGTATATATACAGTGAACAAAATTATAAAAGCAAAACTTTTGTTTTTGCCCCCATATTTCATGAGCTGAACTCATATATATATATATATATATATATATATATACAGTATATACAGTAGTCAACATTTGAAGTTGATCAAGACCTTTCATCAAAGTTGTCCTAAAACCTAAAACCAAAAAGAGTTCTTGTCTTAGGACAACTTTGATGAACTTTTTTGATCTACTTCAAATGTTGACTACTGTATATATATACATATATATATATATGGAGTTTGACAACTGAGCATACAGTTTTAGAGCAACATGAGGGTGAGTATGACAGAGAGTGGTTGAAGTCAGTTACTAAAGCCTTCTTCCGTATGAAGGCCTGAAATCAGATTACTGATCACCACAGCCTAAATAGAGAAGTGAACATAGAGATTGATTTAAAAAAAAAATCTGAATTGAAACAGCTCTAAATATACAAACCGATGTAAAATATTAGAGTTCCATACAGCCTATATGCAAAAACATTCTATATATGTGTATTTTAAAGGACTTTGGCTCCTTTATAAATGAGCATGTTAGATAATGTAAAAAGCACCAACAAATGCATCATAGAAACCTACGATGATATGTACAATGAATGCATCAGCTTGAATGAAAGAGAAAGTGTGGAAATCAATTAATAAAAAGTAACAGCTTATCATGCACATGAAGAAATCCATACAGGAGACCTGAGGAGCTTCAAATCTGTCACAGGTGGGCGTCTGGGACACACACACATACGAACTGCAGGGTGTGTGTAATTCTCACAAGCGGTTTTGATTATACACCAGCCGTCGTCTGTTCTTAAAGCAGAAATCCAGCTCACTGGAGAGGTCCAGTCTCTCAGTCTGAGGTTTCTTGAGCCGCTTGGACTTTAGGGCTCCTCGCTGGAGGAGGTGGCCCCGCCGTTGGGCTCCGGGGAGGGGGCCGAGGCTTTGGGCTCCGTGGAGCTGCTGCTGTTTTTGCGCTCTGAGGAGCTCTGTCCATCCTGACCCTCTGAATTCTCCAGCATCTCCTGGATGAGGGGAGGCATTGATCCTGGGATCTCCATCTTCAGAGAGATCACTCGCTCTGCACCTGCAGGAAACACTCACTGTGAGCTCCATCTGTTTTGCTGTAGGCACCTCATTTGCTTTTTTAAAAAAAAATTAAATATCATTCATTTAAATATCAACGTCTAGGTTACGTATGTAACCCTCGTTCCCTGAAGGAGGGAATGGAGACGTTACGTCAGAACAGACTGACGAATGGGGTCTCGACCAAGAGCCCAATCACCTTAGAGTGGTAACAGAACGAGCCAATGGTACGCTGAGTACATTGGTCTGCGGAATTTGCATCGCGAGCTCCGCCCCGCTGTGTGGGTACATAAGGAGCAGAGCGAGCAAGTCGCATTCAAGTCTTCGCTGAGGAGCCGAGCCGTGTGACCCAGCCGTTCAGCAGAACAACAATTGAGGTAAAGGGACTTAACGTCTCCATTCCCTCCTTCAGGGAACGAGGGTTACATACGTAACCTAGATGTTCCCTTTCAGTCGGTCACGTTCGACGTTATGTCAGAACAGACTGACGACTGGGGTCACTTCCAAAACGCCACAATGGCTGTCTTCCAGTGACCTGCGTAAGTGATAGCACCCTGTCGTGAGGCCAGCATGAGCAAAGGGTATACCTAACACAGAATGCACTGGGTAGTATATTCCCTAGGGGGCATGGCAGGTCTTGCCAAGACAATAGCATCCACTATCCAGTGGGATAACCTCTGCTTGGAGACAGCCTTTCCCTTCTGCTGGCCTCCGTAACAGACAAAGAGCTGGTCTGAGGTCCTGAAGCACTGAGTTCTGTCTATGTAAGTGCGGAGAGCACTTACTAGACAGAGCAGCACCAGGGCTGGGTCTGCCTCCTCCGGGGGCAGCGCTTGCAAGTGCACCACCTGATCTCTAAAAGGAGTGGTGGGAACTTTGGGCACGTATCCAGGCCGGGATCTCAAAATAACATGAGAGTTGGCCGGTCCGAATTCCAGGCACGCTTCGTCAACTGAAAATGCCTGCAAGTCCTCTTAACCGAAGCCAAAGCCGTCAGGAGCACAGTTTTTAATGATAAGAATTTTAGCTCCACTGAAAGCAAGGGTTTGAAAGGAGCTCTCTGCAGTGCGGATAAAACAACTGCGAGCTCCCAAGAGGGATCTTGTTGAGGGTGAGGTAGATTGAGCCTCATGGCCCCCCTCAGGAACCTGATGATCAGTTCATGTATCCCAAGAGACTTACCGTCAACAGGATCATGGTGAGCTGCAATGGCAGCCACATAGACCTTCAGGGTGGAAGAAGACAGCCTTTGTTCCAACCCTTCTTGAAGAAAGGAAAGCACTGACTCGATCGGGCATTCCCAGGGGTCTTCTCGATATGAAGAACACCAAGTGACGAAGAGGTTCCACTTCAGAGCATAGGCGTGTCTGGTAGACGAGGCCATAGCCGAAGTGATGGTAGCTACCACCTGAGGTGGCAAGGTACCTAAACCTTCCGTGACCCGTCCAGAACTCACACATGTAGGTTCCAAAGTTTGGGACGCGGGTGCCAGAGGGTGCCACGTCTCTGAGAAAGAAGGTCCTTCCTCAGAGGGATTGGCCAGGGAGGGGCTGTCGCGAGGAGTACAAGTTCGGAGAATCAGGTAGGCCAATAAGGCGCAACCATGAGTACCTGCTCCTCGTCCTCCCTGATCTTGCACAATGTCTGTGCAAGAAGGCTCACTGGGGGAAATGCATACTTGCGCAGGCCCTGCGGCCAGCTGTGTGCCAGAGCTTCCGTGCCAAGGGTGCCCTCGGTCAGGGTGTAAAACAACTGGCAGTGGGAATTGTCTGGAGAGGCAAACAGGTCTACCTGAGTGTCTCCAAAGCGTTCCCAAATCAGCTGAACCGACTGGGGATGGAGTCTCCATTCCCCGGGGCGAGACTGCTGTCGTGATAGTCGTGATAGTTTGTCGGCTGCACAATTGAGACTGCCCGGGATGTGAAAGGCACGAAGCGACCTCAGATGCTTCTGACTCCACAAGAGGAGATGGCGAGCGAGCTGCGACATGCGACGGGAGCATAGACCGCCCTGATGGTTGATGTACACTACGGTCGCAGTGTTGTCTGTATGGACCAGAATGTGCTTGTCCTTCAGCAGGGCCTTGAAGCGGTGCAGAGCAAACCATATTGCTAGCAACTCGAGGCAAATGACATGCCACTGAAGTCGGGGTCCTGTCCAGGAGCCTGACGCAGCATGTCCGTTGCACATGGCACCCCAGCCCGTGGCAGAGGCATTTGTTGACACAACAACATGCATGGACACTGGTTCTAGGGGAACACCAGCCCGTAGAAACGAGGGGTCTAACCACAGGGTGAAGGTTTGGTGGCAGGCCTGTTGCCATGCCCATCTCGGGACTCGGCTGTGAAGCCAGCACTGAAGCGGTCTCATATGAAGCAACCCGAGCGGTATGACCGCCGCTGCGGATGCCATATGCCCCAGGAGCCTCTGAAATAATTTCAGTGGAACCGCTCTCTTGCCTTCGAATTAACTCAGGCAATTCAGCAGTGACTGTGCGTGCTTGCTTGTAAGCTGTGCGAACACAGCGACCGAGTCTATTTCCATACCGAGAAAAGAGATCCTCTGCACAGGGGAGAGTTTGCTCTTTTCCCAGTTGACCCGAAGACCCAGATGGTCGAGGTGTCTGAGCACCAGATCCCTGTGCTCGCACAACTGTACTCAAGAGTGAGCTAGAATCAGCCAGTCGTTGAGGTAGTTGAGGATACGGACACCTTGTTCCCTGAGAGGAGCCAGAGCTCCCTCGTAAAGATGCGGGGAGACAGGGACAACCCGAATGGGAGAACTTTGTACTGATATGCCTGCCCCTTGAAAGCAAACCGAAGAAACAGTCTGTGATTGGCCGTAACCCACCTGTTTTCTTTGGTACTATGAAGTAGGGGCTGTAGAAGCCGAACTTCTATCGCGACCTTTGCCAGCAGGGTCGCGACCTCCTTGCGCATGATAGGAGCATCCTTGCCCACCATCGTAGCCCGAACACCCCAAAACCTGGGGGGACGCCGGGCGAATTGAATCGCATAGCCGAGCCTGATCGTTCGGATGAGCCAGCGGGATTGACTGGAGAGCTGTAGCCAGGCTCCCAAAAACCGAACCAGCGGGGTTAGAGGAACTACAGGCGTACCCACAGTGGGGCAGTGAGGCGGAACAGACGGCCCTGACATGGGAGGTGTAGCGTCCCTTAGCGAGGGCAGAGTGATGATACTCGTCTGATTCTGAGACATGGCAAAGGGGGCGTGAGAAAGCAATGTGTTCTCGAGCCGGCTCTGTCTGGAAACTGGCAAAGGAAGAGGGGGACGAGAGCAGCGAGGTATCACATCGCCTACTGTCATCCACGGCCTCTCGGGACCCGGAGGTAGAGGAAACAGCTCTTTCAATGAAGGTTTAT
Source organism: Sinocyclocheilus grahami (assembly GCF_001515645.1). Lineage (NCBI taxonomy): Eukaryota > Metazoa > Chordata > Actinopteri > Cypriniformes > Cyprinidae > Sinocyclocheilus > Sinocyclocheilus grahami. The sequence continues at coordinate 278,962 of NW_015506169.1, forward strand.
AATATGTTTTATGGCCTCAGACTGCTTCTGGGCGGCAGAGAATTGCTGGGCAAAACTCTCGACCACGAAATGGCCAGCCTGAGAGACTGGGGAGTTGAGGAGCTGAGTCCGATCAGACTCCCTCATGTCTGCCAGGTTCAGCCATAGGTGGCGTTCCTGGACCACCGAAGTGGACATCACCTGATCCAAGGAGACACAAGTGACCTTCGTCGCCTGGAGGGCAAGGTCGGTAGCAGTGCGCACCTCCTGCAAGACTCCCGGGTTAGCACTGCTCTTGTGCAGCTCTTTGAGCACCTTGGCCTGGTAGACCTGAAGGGTGGCCATGGCGTGCAGGGCAGAAGCGGCCTGACCCGCAGCTCTGTAAGCCTTGGCCACAAGCGTGGATGAGAACTTACAGGCTTTGGACGGGAGCTTGGGACCACCATGCCAGGTGGAGGCGCTCTGAGGACACAATTGCATCGCAACTGAGCGCTCCACTGGGGGTATCCCAGCATACCCTTTGGCCGCCCCGCCATCGAGGGCAGTGAACCAGGAGGTAGCACCAGAACGGTTTGAGCTCCGAATGAGACACTGGGACCCTGGTGAGAGGGCCCAGCAAGCTCAACCAGAAGCTCCATGGGCTGCAGTGTTTGTGAGGGGGGTGCGGCCCAAGGAGTCTGTCTCGTCGGGGAAGCCCACACCGTAAACCTTAGATCACCCTGGCCACCAGCCAAAGTAGCCCTCTCACGGGAAGAGGAACTAGATTGGGGTGTGGCAGAGGGGACTCTATACCATTTAAGGTAATCGAGTCTCGATCTTAATGCCGAGATGGTCATGTTCTCACAATGAGAACATGAACCATCCACGAACGCAGCCTCAGCGTGCTGAAAGCCCAGACACGTGAGACAGCGATCGTGGCCGTCAAGTGGAGCCATATATCGTCCGCACCCAGAAACGCACGGGTGGTATGACATCTTTAAAAAGACGCAAACACAACCCGTATAGTTCTTTTAGAGAAAATAAGTTCCTTCAGAGGCGCTGAAGCGCTCAGGGGAATGCAGGAGCTGGAGAAAAGAAGCAGGATGCTCTTCAACGAACTGCTGAATCGCGCTGTCACACCAACACCACTGAAGACTCATTGCTGCAAAACACTCCGGTGATACAAGCAGAGAGATGTGCTCAGCTCCGAAGCGAAAGCCTGAATGTGACTTGCTCGTGCTGCTCCTTGCTCGTGCTGCTCCGCCCCACACAGCGGGGCGGAGCTCGCGATGCAAATTCTTGGGCGAGACCCCATTCGTCAGTCTGTTCTGACATAACGTCGAACGTGACCGACTGAAAGGGAATACATTCCAAAGTAAGAAAGACAGTAAGGAATAAGCTTCAGAAGGAATAATGATCAATTTTATAATGGCTACTATTCTGAAATTAACTATCCTGTGGCTGACTCTGGAAGGCGAAGACTTTGAAATGAGACACAGCTTCAGTCTTTATCATTAAGTAATTATGTTCACACTTACACTGGCTTGAAAAAAATTATAATTATAATTATAAAAGATTTATAAAATTATAACTGCCACATGAAAAAAAATACAGATTTTAGCACAAAGAAAAATAACTGTGATATATTTTGAATGCAAAAAATTGGAAATATAAATTCTATTGCTATTATAAATGCTTACCCATTATTTTATTATTGCAAGGCACCCCAAAACGTATATGTAAATTAATTGCAAACTAACTATGAAAGAGTTGAAATAATATAGTGCTTTAGGGTTAGAAACAACCAGTGTTGGGGAGGTTATTTTGGAAATGTAATAGGTTACAGATTACAAGTTACCCTATTTAAAATGTAATAAGTAGTGCAAATATTTCAATTACTTTATTAAAGTAACTTTTCTAAAATTCTAATGTTGTCAACTGTTAATAATTTTGAAACATGTAAAGCAGGCAGGGTAACATTGCAGTAGTACTCAACACTGATTACTGTCAGACTTTCATCACTTTCATTAATTTTAAAGCACAAGCACCACAAAATCAGACTTTAGCACCTCTTTGTAATTTGAGATCATTCTGAGGTTTAATACAGATTTAAAACCATAACAAGAAATATTTTAATAACTACTGTTTTTTAAATAAAATCAATGAAAACAATGACTTCGAAAAAACAGTTAGTCTTAAAAAAATAAATAAATAAAAGCATTTACATAAACCTATCAAATAGGAAATAAAACAGTTATCGAAATATGTGTCCTAAACTCCTGAAACACTGGTGTCTCATATTTTAAAGCAGTCACTGCAATTTATGAAAGAAATCAATTAAATCTGTATGTGGGTGAAAAAAAAAAATCAGAAGTAACCCCCTTTGTAATCATTAACATTTTGTTAACAAGTAACTGTAATTTAATTACACATTTTTTCTCAGTAACTGTAACTGATTACAATTTAATTTTTTTTTGTAATTAAATTACATAATTTAGTTACAAGTAACTAGATACTTCCCAACACTGGAAACAAATACTTACAAGACTGTCAAAACATATTTAGGATTGGGGGTCAGGGATTAAGAATCAGCCCAATTTTAATCAGTCATTCACCCGTATTTTATAAAACACATCTTAGGATTCGAGGGATGCTGGTCTATGCCAGTTATAGTACTTTGAAAGTTCAGCGTTCAATGAAGATCGGTAAGTTACTACACCTGCTACGCCTCAGTGTTGACCTAATGAAGAACCAGCGTTCATGCTGACCTTTAGCACTGATGCTGCGCAGGTCTGTGATCTTCATCAGGGTCTTGGGGAACATGTGTGGCTTGCTGGGTCTGCGCTTTCGCACGTAGATTTTCAGAGCCTCTAGCAGGGGTTCTTGGAGCTGGTCCACTTTTGAAGGCTCTTCCAAATCCTGGCGATCTACAGAGATAGCATATGATCAGAGACATTATAAATTAATAAGATATCACAAACAGCCCATCCCTCAGAGTGCTGTTGAACAGAATATGAACCCTCTGAATGATGAAGAAACTCCCACGACCACAGGAGGGCAGTGCTATCACTTCCGCTAGGGGTGTAACGGTACACAAACATGATGGTTTGGGACATACCTCGGTTTTGACGTCACGGTTCGGTATGGTTTCAGTCAAAGTCCCTTTCAATGTAAGGTTACAATTAAAAAGAGCCCAAACATGCAAACATGTAAATTGCACACAACTTCTAAATTATCCCGTTTTTATTTGTTGTTAAAAATGTATTAATTTACACAGTGGCTGTCATAGCCTTTTTCATAAAACATTTATTTAAACATACATTAAATAATTAAGTAAAATATAATGAGTATATAGTCTAATATTCTGTGAAATGTTAAGACTTCATTTATCTAGCGCACTAACGAACTGTGGACACTGATGACTAGCCTGAGGTAAATTAAATGCTATGTGACATTTTGTTTACAAGTTGTTTTAAAAAACTTTATTTTTATACCAGTTTTTACAAATGAGGACATCCCCAAAGGGAGGTTTTTGGCGATTTTGTCAGTTTTTGCTCACTTTTGGGTACAAATTTGTCCCCAAAATATGGTTAAGTAGGTACACACACACACACACACACTCACAGATGTGAGTGTGTCATACTGTAATACTGACTGTCATGTATGTTTTGTTGACCTTGGTTATTTTGTATTTGATTTGTCACCTGTAAGTAGTATATCTGTTTGCAAAAAAAAATGTAATAAAAAAAAAATGATTGAGGTCATGTACATATATTGTGTGACAAGTCGATATATTGATTATTGCGACAGGCCTATCTGTTGTGGTGTGTGTGCAGGAGCGGCCCACCTCCAGAGATGAGGCAGATGGCAGACAGTAGTCCTGTCTCTGTGTCGTCCATCTCGATGGGCAGGAGCTGGTTTGCGAAGGTGAACACCAGGTCTGTCAGCGGGCCGAAGCCAGCGTTGTGCATCTGTGTGCGGTTCAGCGTGAGACCGTCAGAGAACGTCATTGTGTCCTGGTCGGGGGTGTAACGTGTGCAGATACGCAGTATCTAGAGAGTAAGCATCAAATCACTGTAACAATAGACCGACTGCCTATTATAGATCAGCTTCACTTCTCTGTATGACAAATAATTAGGAGAAAACTGACCCAAGATGAGCATCACCCTTCTGAAACACTGAAAGCTGAAAGTGTATATATAGACATGAGTATAAGAGATGGAAATGTTTGTGATGAAAAGCAATGGCCACTGGGAGTAAATATCAAAAATGAGATCAATGGCTGGACGAATTGGAACAAAAATGTTGATGATTTTTTAAGCTGAATGATATACATCTCTGCTTTTTTTAATATAGTGTGCTAAATGTTTCTTTGTCTTTCATATGTCACACCATGATGTTGGACATCTTGAAGTCTTTGCAGCTGGGTTGAAGCAGCAGCACAAACTTTACAGTTTTTTACAATCACAGGACAAATGTGTCACTTTTTCAAAACTCTTTACACAGCGAGCACAACATCAGTCTATGTGGGTTAATCTGTGAGTCATTTGTCACTGCTTTAGCACAAAATGCATGAATTGATGACCTCTGTCAAATGACATGAACTCTTTTATCACTTTGACACAAACACCACCAACACTTTATGTACTATACAAGCCAATTTGCACATGTTTACATACTGCTTCATCATCATCAGTGTTGGGCAGTAACGCATTACTTAGTAATGCGTTACCATAATAAATTTTTTAGTAACGGAGTAATTTAACGCATTATAATTTTAAAAATAGTAATTAGAGTATAGATACAAGCTGAGATCTCTATACGTTACTGCCGCGTTACATTGCTGACAGAATGCAGTGTTTTATAATCTAGAGATTGCAAAAAGAATGTAGCTCACACACTGTCGAGTCAAGTGCCGGTGGATTAGAGACCTGCTCCCGCAAAATAGAAATATCTAAACATAAAATATCTAAAACAAATAAATTGTTATTCATCTATTGCACAAAAGCAACATGAACTAATATAAAATATAAACGATTAACAGGTGCAAGCGTATGCTGAGTTTCTATTTAGGCTATAACACATGTTTGCTGAGCAATGCAGTGCTGAAATGTGCATGCTCACGAATCCTCTCATTATAACACACGAATTGTAGACATTATGAAAGATTCATTATGCATATATTTATTGTGTTATAACAGAGATGTGTGAGATGAGCAGATGTCTTTTAGAGATTATAAATGCAGCGCTCTTTCTCTCATGCCAAACCATGCACGCAGCAGCCGCTTGCTTTAGTTAAAAATAACAGTGTTCTGTGAATGTTGATGCTTTAATAACTAATCTTTATCGGGAGTGTTTATGCTGGGATTTCATAAATTTCATGGAGAAAAAAGTAACGTAACTAGTAATGTAACTAATTACGAATTATTTTTGAAATAAAGTAATCAGAACAGTAATGTGAATACTTTTAAAAGGAGTAATCAGTAATCAGTAATTTGATTACATTTTCAGAGTAACTTGCCCAACACTGATCATCATCTATCCAAAAGGGGAAACTTAGGAATAATTTTGTACTGTAATGTAAAGCTGGACCATGTAACATATACTGCAGTGAATTATGAACAGTAGAGAGTATCATTCTTGTTTTGTAATGATATTTTTACAATAGAAAACATTGTATGACGTTTGTTGGTTGAAAGCCTTTGCTAGTGTAACGGAAGAATGAGTTGATTTGAGACATGCATTTCAGTGCAGTTTTAGTGTAGTTTTATCACATTTTGAATCTGAAATTACAGTTTTTTTTTCAACTGCATACACACAAAATCTTTACTTGTCACACAATTTCTGAAAGCTGACACTCAAACAGCAGAAGCACACACCAGATCTGCAAAAAACATACACTAATTCTCAGCTTTTGACTCAGTTTTCAATTTCATAAAACACAACACACAATTCTCTGTGTAACACACAAATCTAACAGGAATTAATATTATGGCAAAGGTGTTTGCAAATGTTTGTTTTTGAGATGTGTTTGTGATATTTTGAATGCAGTGCTACATTTTGCAAGAGATGTGAGGCATTTTACATTTTGTGTGTGCAATTCATGGATTTGTGTGTAAAGTTTTGAAAAAAAGAAGCAAAGTTTTGAAAATGTAAGCAGTTGAAAAAAAAACCTGTAACTGCTGTGCCAAGTTGAAAGATGGTTAGGAGAACTGTGTGAAGAGTTTTGAAAAAAGTATTGAGAAATTTCTCCTTCTCTTGGCGATGCAGTTTGGTGCTGCTGGAAATCTAGTAAATCTGTAGTACTTCCACTTTTGGATGCAACCTGTTTAAGGCATAATTTGTTGATTATTTCTTCAATTAATCAATTCATTAGATAAAAGTTTCATTTTATTTTCTGTATTTTATTTAAACAAATATCATTCCACATCTTGCCCAAATGTTGTGCTCCAAACAATATTCAAATGGAAAGCATTTGCACAGGAATCTGCGATTTTGTGACAAATAGCCAATGGTATACTGCTTGCTTGTTGTGTGGCAGTAATGGATTTTTAAGAAATACGGACCTAATGAATAAAAAAAAAGTTAGATGAACATGCTGATGCAGTGCTTCGGACCTACATTTATGACTGGAGGAGGACCATTTACATCCAAATTTTATTTAATTTACATACTTTTTAGAGCATAGAATGCTTAAGCATTTTCAGTGAGATTTACTAAATTTATAGTGTTTGTGCATCTGACATTTTGCTTCATAAAAATTACTTTGTGCTGATTAAATATTTTTATGGTGCATCATTATCAGTGTGTTTATTGCTAAGTTTAGCGTGGCAAAAACAGATGTATTGTAGGGCAGCACTTACAAGTCATGACAACCTCACAGAGTCTCAACAATGTCAAAAGTCTGTAAAAGTCAGAGATCTCAATATGAACTCAAACAATTGACCTTTTTTTCAGGAACTGTACGAGAACATAAAGTTGATAGTTACAGGAAACATAACTGAGAACCAGTGGTGGAAAGAGTACTGAAAAAATATACTCAAGTAAAAGTACCATTACCTTCCAAAAAACGTAGTGTGAGTAGAGTAAAAGTACATGTCCAAAAAACTACTTGAGTAAGAGTAAAAGAGTAGCCTATTTAAAAGTACTCATGAGTATTGACTAGTGAGTACTGAGCTGTGGATTCTTCCCCCTCATAATAAACGCTGTACACCGCAATTGATACATTTTAAAAACGTTGTACATTCTGTAATTCACATTATCTTATTTATCATAAAGAATGAAGAATATCTTTCATCCAGCAGTTTTCATTTTGACTGCCAACTCTTTAAAATACATTAAAACAGCACGGAAACAGTATTCAGTCGAAGAAAAGATGAAAGTAATTCTCAGTACAATCATCCCCATTTAAATCATAAAGTTTGAAAAAATTGATTTTAAATCATTGAGACAGCATGCTGTTGTTGCACATAATATATTAATGTTTAGAACAGTGCAAATACAAACACCATTAGAAACTCATAGCTCAGCATCACACACCATGATATGGGCCCATTTCTCTCCAAAACGGTGCCAGTATTAGCGTTTTGCAATAAAGAAATAAGAATAACTAAACTTGATCATTTATGTTACAATTTTAACATAAATGCACTTCTAGAAGGATGGCATCATGCCATACTTTTTACACATTTACTCAAATTGTTATGCTGATAATACAATTTGTAAGGAAAAATGCATTTTAAATAGCGAAGTATTTCTGGGGAAATTTTTTCAAAGGAAAACATACACACACACACACACACACACACACACGCATGTCTCTTTGCTGAGCCGCGGCGGTCTCGGTGAATCAGCAGCATCCACAACCGAATGGAACAAAAAGTGTTGAACTTGAAAATTGTTTATGCGCAAGTGCACTTGCTAAATGAAGGCGGATTGTATAAAATGGATAAAAATAAAAATAAAACGTTTATTAACCAGCTGCAGTTTTATTACATCACGCACTGGCACAGATGCAGTATATTAATGCCATCAATAAGGTGCAGATTGGCCTTCAATTTGTGTTTCCAACACACTTTTTCACAGTGCGCATCACGCGCTCAAACTCATCAAAAGTCAACAAGTTCAACAACAACTTATCCA
>NW_015506169.1:290533-298127 GCF_001515645.1 Sinocyclocheilus grahami
ACTTATCCAAGTGACTGCTGCAGAACGCACGCGCGAGAGAGAGAGAGACAAGGCAGTGCAGATCACACATCTTATAAGTGAGTGGGGAATTTACCGAACGTGGCACTTGCGGGAGTTAACACTGTATGCAATACCCCGCAACCTCACACCAAATTTCAGGCCGTGTAGATAGGCAAGCATATATACAAATCGTTTAGTAAGCAGAAATCCAAAATTTACCTTAACATAGAGGAAGATGCAACTGAATTGATGCTTGAAGAATGCGCTTCCAGCAGCCATGATAAACAGTTGGCAGTTAAAGTTTTCTATGCACAATTTGATTTGACGAAAGTCATGAGACCTATTACTATCTCTCTATCCAATCATGATGATGGATAAAAAATTTAATTAAAATAAGCATGTAACGACCACAAACAGAGGAAAATAGCGGAGTAAAAGTACCGATACATCACTTAAAATGTACTCAAGTAAAAGTAAAAGTACACAATTTTTTAACTACTCAAAAAAGTACAATTACTGATAAAAATAACTTAATTACTGTAACGTGAGTATTTGTAATTTGTTACTTCACACCCCTGCTGAGAACTACATTAAATCACCTCAGCTGTGAAACAACAACACCTGAGCAATAAAATTTACTTCTGCATGTGTGTATATGTTATGTATAATAAGAGTGTATATGGTATGTGTGTGTGGTTCTACAGAACAAACTGTGGCTTGCTGACAGTGATTGGAGGCACTGTCAAGAAGATGAAACAGAATAAAACATGACTGCTGCTGACAGCAGGCTACTCTCTCTCTATACACTACACACACACACACACACACACACACAGAGGCGCGTTTGATCCTCCTGCTCAACACAAGCTCTATATAACACAACAGTGAGTTGCTATCACAGGACACACACTCTGACCTTTGGAGCTGGAAACAGTGTGTGTGTTTGAGACAGACAGACAGACAGAAAGAAAGAAAGAAAGAAAGAAAGAAAGAAAGAAAGAAAGAAAGACAGACAGACAGACAAAGACAGACAGACAGACAGACAGACAGACGATAGAAAGAAAGAAAGAAAGAAAGAAAGAAAGAAAGAAAGAAAGAAAGACAGACAGACAGAAAGAAAGACAGACAGACAAAGACAGACAGAAAGACAGACATACAGACAGACAGACTGAAAGACAGAAAGACAGACAGACAGACAGACAGACAAAGACAGACATACAGACAGACAGACGATAGACAGAAAGAAAGAAAGAAAGAAAGAAAGAAAGAAAGAAAGAAAGAAAGAAAGAAAGAAAGAAAGAAAGAAAGAAAGAAAGAAAGAAAGAAAGAAAGAAAGAAAGAAAGAAAGAAAGAAAGAAAGAAAGAAAGAAAGAAAGAAAGAAAGAAAGAAAGAAAGAAAGAAAGAAAGAAAGAAAGAAAGAAAGAAAGAAAGAAAGAAAGAAAGAAAGAAAGAAAGAAAGAAAGAAAGAAAGAAAGAAAGAAAGAAAGAAAGAAAGAAAGAAAGAAAGAAAGAAAGAAAGAAAGAAAGAAAGAAAGAAAGAAAGAAAGAAAGAAAGAAAGAAAGAAAGAAAGAAAGAAAGAAAGAAAGAAAGAAAGAAAGAAAGAAAGAAAGAAAGAAAGAAAGAAAGAAAGAAAGAAAGAAAGAAAGAAAGAAAGAAAGAAAGAAAGAAAGAAAGAAAGAAAGAAAGAAAGAAAGAAAGAAAGAAAGAAAGACAGACAGACAGAAAGAAAGACAGACAGACAAAGACAGACAGACAGAAACACAGACAGAAAGACAGACAGACAGGCAGACAGACAGACAGACAGACAGAAACACAGACAGACAGAAAGAAAGACAGACAGACAGAAACACAGACAGAAAGACAGACAGACAGAAAGAAAGAAAGAAAGACAGACAGACAGACAGACAGACAGACAGACAGACAGACAGACAGACAGAAAGAAAGAAAGAAAGAAAGACAGACAGACAGACAGACAAAGTATAAGACTTCACTGTCTTTAAAGCGGTCATACTGTATAAGTTTGTTTTTCACTGATGTTCACCTATAATGTCAGTCAAGGTTTTATGCACCAAACATATTTATAAAACAATATATACAGATATTTGTTCAGTCTGTTTCATTTTATGTTGGAATATTCCAATATTTAGTTGGAATTATTTTGAGTATGTAGTTGTATATGCGTTGTAATGTATTATGTGAGATAAAGATAGCGTGAATGATACGAGAGAAAAGAATGGCAAAACTACAGTGTTTATGTGAACAGTATGTTTTCCTTGTACATCAAACTATTTCAAAGAATCAAGAAACTCCTGTTTTCTGTGACACATGTGGGGACTAATTGTGTGTGTTAGATGACGGTCTATCACTCGGTTGTTGGCCTATCTATTTTCTCTCTCTCTCGTTGTCTCTATCATCTCCTGCTCGCCGAGTGTCGACCGGTCTCGTTCTGTCTCATTACTGCAGGAAAGACAACTCGGCTCTCACACAAACAACAAACAAAGAAATGTCTGGAACTCTACACACTAAATACAAAGCATAGTGTAACCATGGCAGTTAACTGAGAAAACAAGAGCTGAAATACTACTGCACATCATGTTATTACAGGACTAAACATGAGCAGATGTGAATATAGACGTCAGTGACTGGCCTACTGAAACACTGCATCAACAAACCTATGATCTGAGCTCAAACTATACCATTCATTTATGAATTAGCCTAATAGAAAACAATTAATCAAACAGACTGACATCACTAATTCATTTAAACTAATCTTACAAGACAACCAGTGACAACAAACTCTTCACAAGAATGGTTCCTCCTCTTACTTGTTAAATATTCATTAGATCATTCAACCCAATATTTTCAATAGGAGTCATCCATTGCCTACATGTCAATTAATCGTTTATTTAAGCAGATCAGTCTATTCCTGCCTTTTGTTTTCATTGCAGTAACTGAAGGAAATCCTGATTGTTTTGCAAAGACATGAGGTGCTAAACAGCAAAAGAAATGAATAAATAGGAAGTACAACATCTGCATCACTATCATCTATTGAAAAAGGATTGCGATTCCAAGGTGTAACAGTAAAACTATTCTTAATATAGCCTATTGAGTTTTACTTGCAGTATGTTGCTGTCTTTGAAATATAGAAGCAGTTTCTGACTGCATGCTTTCTTTTTTTAAAAAGGATGCATTTTTTTAGCATAATTTTGTGTCACACAAGAACAGGCACATACAGCAACGCTATGTAAATCGATTCTGCAAAAAGAGGTCTTTGATTGGACAGGTAATCAATGACATCAGCCTCTTATGGCCATTTAGGTAAGCCTGAAGATATTAACAATATTTGACGATAGAGGTCACTGTTGTCTCAAGCATTGCAAATGTACAGTTCTAATTAGCAATTTGTACTAGAGACAGAAAAGATCTAGTAGATGAGAAACCCTGCGTTAGATGACAAATGATACAATAGTTATTTTCATGTTCAGTTTGCCACCTTTACAAAAGTATAAAAAACTTTTTGAAGCTCATATATGACTGGAAAAAATTCCAAACATTCAATTGCAGGTGTTTACTGCATTCATAAAATTCACCCATTCAAGAAAAAAATCTCAAACAAATATTTACATTTTCATTCTACAGGAAGTAATTAAAGACAAGTTTACCAGTATATATTTAAGCATTCAAACTAGCAAGCCCCTGCTGAGTGACAGCTTAAATTAGACTAGATCTTTAACTTGAATCATGTTACACATTCTTTTTTTTAGGGACGCACCGATACTTCTTTTTCCAGTACTCGCCCGATACCGATACTTTTATTTTTGGTACTTGCCGATACCGATATTTTTATTGCATTTGTACATTTTTTAAATATTGGGTACAGAAACCAAAAGAGTATGTATAATGTTAGTTGTTTAACTTCATTTATCAAATAGATACAGTCAAACCAAAATTTATTCAGACACCTTCAACATTTCTCACATTATCACAGTTTATTCGCTATAGAGTATGTATAATGTTAGTTGTTTAACTTCATTTATCAAATAGATACAGTCAAACCAAAATTTATTCAGACACCTTCAACATTTCTCACATTATCACAGTTTATTCGCTATAGTTTAGAAAATGGTAATAAAATATGACAAGAACTCAGAGTTAAACTGTTTCAGAACAAATTCAGCTTGATAATGTTACATAACTTTGATAAAAAGGTATGTAATGGATTACAATTAACCAAAAATTATTCAGACAGCTGTTAGTATGACAGTATTTACACAACTATCAATACTTAGTAGGGCAGCCATTAGCCTTAATGACAGCCTGTAGTCTCCTGGGTGTGCTGTCATCCAGCTTCATGCAAACCTCAACTTCAGTTTTTTTCCCCAGACTCTGTCTGAATAATTTTTGGTCACAAATTTGTATCAGTTTTACTGGTAGTCCACTTATGAAGAATTTTTGGGTATGATTTGTCACAGTTTACTTTATTTTGCTATCCTCACTTACATAAATGAAATACAGTGTCCTGCACACACTAGTAACAAAATATCAAAAATTATATCTGGTCTCTGAATAATTTTTGGTTTGACTGTATATCCTTCAGTTATTTTCACACTTAATTATGCCCATCAAAATGTATTTTACAAGTTTTGTTACTTTCACAGGTTCATTTTTTTGCTCTATGGTACATCATCTTTATTTAATAGCATTAGAGCTGCTCCATTGCAGTGGCTTAGTACTGTAATCACGCGCTTTACTGCAATAATGCAGCGAACCATTCGTTATAAATCTCCTAACTGTGATATTGTCACAAAAGCAAAACGCCAGTATGCACAGAAAATTAACAACCACTTCTGTGATACTAAGGACGCCAGATGCATGTGGCATGGCATCCAGGCCCTAACAGATTACAAAATCACACCACATGCCAACAACAGTGACACCCACCTCCCTGACTTGTTGAATGAGTTCTATGCATGGTTTGATGCTCTGAATGACACACAGGCACTTAAATCCATGCCCACTCCTGAGGAGCAGGTGCTCTGTCTGGCTTCAGCTGACGTAAGGAGGACGTTATCTAGAGTCAATCCACGGAAAGCTGCAGGCCCAGACAACATTCCAGGAAGAGTGCTCAGGGACTGTGCTGACCAGCTGGCAGATGTCTTCAAGATCTCCCTGAGCCAGGCTGTGGTCCCTGCGTGCTTCAAAAAGACCACCATCATCCCGGTGCCTGACATGTCTCAATGATTATCGCCCTGTAGCACTGACTACCATCACAATGAAGTGCTTTGAAAGTCTGGTCAAAAAACACATCCACTCCACTTTGCCCTCTTCACTAGACCCTCTACAATTTGCATATCGCCCCCAACCGCTCAACAGATGATGCTATCTCCTACACACTGCACTCCGTCTTATCACATCTGGACACAAAAGACTTATATGTCAGAATGCTGTTCATTGACTTTAGCTCAGCATTCAATACAATCATCCCACAGCAACTAGTGAGTAAACTCTCTCTACTGGGTCTCAACACGCCACTCTGCAACTGGATTCTAGACTTCCTGACAGACAGAACACAGTCAGTGCGCATGGGTGGCAGAACATCAGGCACCATCACATTAAGCACAGGTGCCCCCCAAGGCCATGTTCTCAGTCCACTGCTGTTCACGACTGCACAGCCAAGTCAGAATCCAACCTCGTTGTCAAGTTTGCTGACGACAGTAATGGGCCTCATCAGCAACGATAACAAAACACCATACAGAGAGGAGGTGGAACAACTGGTGAGCTGGTGCTACATCAACAATCTGTCTCTCAATGTGGACAAGACGAAAGAGATCATTGTGGATTTCCGGAGAAGTTCAACTGATCATCTTCCCCTGCTCATCAGTGGCTCTGCTGTAGAGAGAGTCAGGAGCACCAAGTTTCTTGGTGTGCACATCTCTGACGACCTCACCCGGTCCATCAACACCAACTCCACTGTGAAGAAGGCGCAACAACGTCTTCCCTTCCTGCGGAAGCTGAAGAGTGCCAGCCTCCCACCACCCATCCTCACCACCTACTACAGAGGAACTGGGGAGAGCGTCCTGGCCAGCTGCATCACTGTGTGGTTCGGAAACTGCAAACCAGCAGAACGTAAGACCCTCCAGCGCATAGTGAGGACAGCTGAGAGGATCATAGGGGTCTCCCTCCCCTCGATCCAGGACATCTATCAGGCACGCTGTGTACGCAGAGCCTCTGCCATTGTGAAAGATTCATCTCACCCCTCCCACCATCTGTTTGACCCTCTGCCATCAGGCAGAAGACTACGTAGCATCAGGACCCGCACGGCAAGGTTCTGCAACAGCTTTTCCCCCCAGGCTATCAGAATCCTGAATAAGCTGATACCACCCAGCATCCTACTCCCATCATAAACTGCCTTCCTACCCCATGTCTACAGGAAAAACAAACAAAAAAAACACTCCAATGGACATTTGCATACATCTGCACTCTGCACTTTCACTTAGCTGTGCACTATAGACACTCTTGCACAACGGTCAGTTTACATACATCCGCACTCAACGCACCCAATGTGCACTAAAGAGACTGGGCCTCATTTACGAAAATTGGGCGTACGGTCGTTTCAACGCAAAACTTGGAATTGATCAATATGGACGTGAGCGGTGGCTACGATCAAATCTCACGTCTGGTCTCAGCTCGTGTACGCAAGTTTTTGAGTTACCTGAACTTGCGCGCAGCATATTTAATATGGGGGAGAATTGGAGAATGACAGTATTTTGTTCATTTTTATTTTCCTGACCGTCAAATGAAGCTCATTATCGATCGTTAACCAGTAAGATTAGAATGCCGTCGTCGCATCATGCACCTGCAGCGCTTCTGTGAAAGGAGAAAAATAGAACTTAAGTCTATAAAAGGAAAAAAATAAATAGGATCACACAAAATATATAATAGGCTATAATATAATTAACAGATTAACAAAAGGGGGAAAAAACACTGCAACAAGTATAGGCTACGCTCGTTTTTCTGACACTCTTTTAATAAATTGTATTTATTTTCTTTATGTCTTTTCATCGTCTGTTTGATTACGTCTTTGATTGATTTTTCCGTACATTTCTGCCATATGTACATTAACTGACAGTCACCACTGATAAGCTACCACTAAATATTGTAGAAACGTAATTTTCTGTAAAGTTGCTTTGCAACGATTTGTATCGTGAAAAGCACTATACAAATAAACTTGAATTGAATTATGTCTTTATTTGATTGAATCCATCTGATCGCACAGGCGCCTCACACACACACAGACAACATTAGTTCTAGCGTTGCCTGACATTTCAGCCATTCATCATCAAACTAAAATGCAGTCAACCAAACATAAAAGTTTATTTTAAAAAGATCCGCTGTAAAATCAGCGTGCAGCGCCCAAACAAACATTTTTGCGCATATGAAGGATTTTACACAGATATTAGAACATGAGTGAAGTATAAAGCTATGTTTAGGCTACATAATAAATAATAGTTATGCAAAAAAATGTTACAAATATGGCAAAAATGGAAACATTTGGATTATTGTGGTATGAGACAGGCTCGTGAGCCCAATGC
>NW_015506169.1:298224-303219 GCF_001515645.1 Sinocyclocheilus grahami
CGTGTGGTGGCTCTTAAAATACTTTTTGCGCACGGATCTGCGCTCGTTTCTACGTTAGATTGATAAATGAGGCCCACTCTGTGCAAATGTACATATTTAACATAATATCTGCTATGAGCCACCTAAACTGTGCGCAAGCACTTTATTCTTTAAACTCTAACATTTCTTACATTCCTACTATTTTCACATTTCTACCTAATTGAACACTTCTGCCTTGTTATATTTATTGTGCTCGTCATGTTTATTGCTCGTTATATTTAATGTGCTCTTATATCTGATCCCTGTTGTCATGAACATGTGTGTATACTTGTTTTGTCAGTGTCTTTGCACCTTGGTCCGTCAGAAACGACATTTCGTTCTTCTGTATACTGTGTATGTGGAAGAGTGACAGTAAAGTTGAAGTTGAACTTGTCAGAAATAGAAGTCGTGTTTTTTTCATCTGAAACGTGCTGCGATTTATATTCCAAAGCCACTCATATAATGCAGAAACACTCGAGCAAGCAAAACACGCAACGCGTGCAGGTATTTGCGCTAGTGCAGAATGAGAGGGACAAGTAGTACAGCCTAGCACACTTCACACAGGCTGCTAGTGAGTGAACGTCAAAGATCCCACAACAGAAGTGTGCTCTCTCTCTCTCTCTCTCTCTCTCTCTCTGAACTACCGTTAAGTAACTTGTGTATTGTTTTACTTACTTGTTTTTGACGTATCCGACCGATATACAAACTTTCCAGTGATGTCTGTGAGAAAGGCATATTCACACGACAAGCTCGCGCATCTGCGCCGCCGCGCGCTCAATCCACTCAGCGTGCTTTGCTTAACAGCTCGCGCACATCAGCTATACAGACATTAATACTGAATGTTTAAAATTATACTCATTGCATACATATACTTCGTAGACATCCTTAATCTCTAATAACTCCATTCTGCTGTCTGTTGTCTGTTTCTTTGTCTGAATATGGCACTTATCACATGCTGTGTGGTATCGGCGTTTGGTATCGGGGCATTTTAGAGGAGCTCAGTATCGGCCGATACTGGGTGCATCCCTACTTTTTTTTATTGCTTTTAATTTAATTTAATTTATTTATTTTTATGAAACAGCTTGTATAATATTCAGTTATAAATAATACACTTAAAATGTAAATATAGTATTTAATATTTATTATATTTAAAATAAACAGTCAAGTTCTGTTTTATGCTGTTTTGAGTTGTGTATAAAACTGTATGGTTGCATGATAGTCATGATAGTTGAGCACACACACACACTTGCATGATAGTCATGATAGTTGAGCACACACACACACACACACTTGCACATACCAATATGTCGAGGCAGGCGGCTTTGAGCAGTGTGATCTGATCGGCGATAGTGAGTCCAGTGAAACCAGGAACTCGTTTGGCAAACTCCACGATTTTAATAATGCACTTAGTGGCCAGTTCACTGAACTTGTCCCAGAGACCCAGATCCAGACGCACGCGGTGATCCGCACAGGAGTTCTGCAGACAACACACACAGCAATAGAGTTAAAACTAAATCTTCTGTCTAAACATGCATCACTTCAAAACATACATGTTTATGGGTTGTGATTGTCAGTGTCTTTGGCTAAGACCTAAAATACTCAAAAAATACTCTACTCTAACAAATACTCAATACTCTAACATGAGTAACAGAATGAGTGAGGCACGACTGACTCCGAGGAGCGATTGCTTTGAGAGCAGCTGATGCTAATGTGTTTGTTTTCCAAGAGTTTACATTAAACAGCCCATCTGTTTCAGATCAGCAGTCTCACTCCTCCAGACCTCCCATGTTCACACAGCAGTAACATCAACAGAAAGAGAGAAGAGGAATAATGCTCTTGTATTCTATATGAGCACTTAAACACTTATTGCTTTATAGTAGAGGAAAAAAAAGCATTTCATTAAATAACAATAACGAGAATTGTGGTGAGAAATTTCCCATGCCGCAATATATATATTAGTTAGTTTAAATATTTAGTTTCAACCCTCATATATCAAAATGTTTTGCAAAATGTATTTCAGGGGCAATAAAATACATTTCCAATCTTATAGTAGCCTACATTTAGAGTAAATGCAAATGTGGAAGGAATTTTATTCAAATGTGATATATTTTCATGCATGTTACAGATAACAAATAAAGTTTTTCTTCAAATGTGACATACGTGAATATATTTTCTTGGATTGAAATACATAGCACAAAATTTATTTTTCAATTTAAAAAAATTATATTTTCAAAAATATGAATGAATGAGGTATTTATATAGCGCTTTCATTGTGTATTGCTATACACCCAAAGCGCTTTATAATCGTATGAGGGGAAATTCAAAAATATACAAAAAAATGGCCAAAAAAGATATTGGTAGAACAAATATATTTTGAAGTATATTTTAAATATATTTAAAATAATATATATAATGTATATATATTTTTACATTACATATTAGTATATTTATATTATATTATAATATTTAGTATAGTATAATAAATATTAAATATATATGTTTTTTGCCATATGGGGTGCTTCATTGTCTTCACTGGCTTTTTTTCTTTTGATTTTGGCATTAACTATTTTTGTGAGATTCAACCTAACATATAATCAGCATGCTGACCATGTGTCATATTAAACTGCACATAAACTAACATTCTAAATACATTTGAAAAATCACATGATGTTTAAAAGTATCGCTTTCTGTCAATTCTGAGATATCCCAAAAAGAAATAGCCAGGATCATTCCCGCTGGCCCCGGGTTCGATTCTGTCACTAGCCTTATTCATCAAAGAGAATGGTTTCCTGTGCTCTGGACTGAAAGCCGCAGGCTGTGAGATGCTCTGCGTGGATCTATTGTCTCGGGCTCAGATCAGTAAATATGATCTCTGCTTCAGAGAGAAGCATATCACAGCTGCCATTAAATCACTCTAAGAGAGTGGCGGCACATTTCGCTGAAAGACCTCACCAATGACTGGCAAACTAACCGCAGAAAGACAAGTGGCCAGACTTTGATATTAAACCTACTTGTCTTCTTCCTCCCCGGGGCAAAGACGACACTGTTTGATTTCCCTTCCAATCTCAGTCAATTACCACATGGTCATAATTCAATAGAGCCAAACAAGGAAGTGGCCAGGGAATTCTAATTTCATTTAGCTACATTTATCCTAACAAATTAGACAACTTGCGCCATTAGAAAATAAGCTGCCGATGTTAGAACGAGCGCAGTGGCATCGATCACACAAACAGTGCTAACAATGATGTAAAAGAGCACATGCTGCCTATGCAGCTAATATCCAGTCATCTCAAAGCCACCTCCTTCAACCGAAGGCCACATATCAGCACTGTTTCATTTGATCTTTAAAGCTGGCAGGGTCATTTCTCATAACCATCACTGTCAATAAAGCATTATTCATTGTAGGACGGAAGCACAGCTATCTCTCTCACCCGCCTGTGAACTCCTCAATCACTGAAGGACGAGATTTGAATATTTTACGGCATAATTGGAGCTTTAACCTAATCTGAGAGAGCGCGGCTTCTTTTCTGTTGCTTAATAAAAGCATGTCGGGAACCAATCGTGTGTAATAATTAGGAACTTCTCTCAGGCTGAGAGCGAGGATAATTAGCCCTGATCCAGATTAAAGCCGTGTTTAAACACTCCTCGCTGCTGTTCAGGCAAACATCACTGCTAAGCGTGGCATATCTGTGCTTGTTATGGGAGTAAGGGAGACAAGGAAAGATATAAACATCTTTAGCTTTTATCAGTACAACGTGACAGAAAATCATGCCAGCAGAAATGACTTCCTAAGCTAACATACACAGGGTTTGACATTAACTTTTTTTTCATACAATTTTGTTGCTGGGAAATTATATATTTTTTATGATTAAATTTTCTGCATACTATCATTTACTAAAATTGATTAACAGTTTTTTTTGTCTGTATAAATGGCAGTTTTATTCCTTATTAAATGTGTCATCTTTCATATCAAATTCTTACATTTTATTAATAATTTCAGTTATTATATTTAGACACATTAGGTTAATGGCATTTAGATACATTTACTGTACACAGACAGTTTAATGATGCTGAAATGCATTAACAATGCAAAGTTACATCTGCATAAATGTTATGAGCCTAAGTCATTTTTTTAATATACAAATATGAAATGTTAGAAAAAAATGCAATGATAGGCTACTTTTACATTTGAAAAGAAACCGCCAGTAGGTGGCAGCACGTGTCTGTCTTAACGAGTGAGTCATTGAGTCATTTGATTTGTTCAGATGACTGATTCTTTCAAGAATGTCTTTATAATTGGGTTTATTGAATCATTGACAATTCATTCAAAAATGCTGAATCTTTTAGTAAGGAAAGGTGTGTTGTGAGATGCTCTGGGCCATACATAAGGGTACAGTGCAAGGAGAAACTATGAACGCCTTCAGGAGTTTATCATTCCCCTTTTCTCTGTCTGGTTTATTTATTGATTCTGTATTATTTTCTTTTTTGTCATAGCTGTGCTGTTATCTTTGTTTGGAACTGTTTTTGTTAACCAAATCGAGCAAAAACAGTCAACAATTGTCAACATTGTGTCTAAAATGTAGGTCACTTAATATTAAAAACCCTTTCAAAACCCTAAAAATCACTTTTGACAGAAAAATTTTACATTTTGAAATTTAAAAAATCGTAGCTTCATTGGAATGGTATGAAACTTGGTGACTTTTATGGCACTTGGTATGTGAACACACAAAAAATTGAGGGCATGATTCGAAAAAGCTAAGTGCTCATAAAAAAATAGTCACACTCATGATCTTCGGTCAAAAATGACCAACCATAGGAAATGAATGGAAAATGGCAAAACAATTGAAAATACAGAATATTTTTGTGTACAATCTACAAATCCCCCACGATGCAGAAAAAAATGAAGGGGTGAAACTCTAAAACATCTAGAGTGCAAAATCAACACACCAACACACACACACACACACACACACACAC
>NW_015506169.1:303416-333041 GCF_001515645.1 Sinocyclocheilus grahami
TTCATTTTTTTTTACATTTTTATAGAATTTTAACGTTTTGTGTAAAAAAATGCTTTCTGTGTTCAGGTTTGACTGTAGTAATAATTATTCAAAAAACTGACACTTCAAATCAACATTTAAAACAACAAAAAATATAAACCTTGATAAAAAGTAGTCTTTGAGAATGCCTTAATATACATTTAAATCCACAACCTAATAAAAGTAAACAATTATGTATAAAAACAACTAGGGAATTCACAAGCCTCTCTATAGAGTCCTATACAGGAATCCAGTGGTTACACCATGAAATTACAGGTGGGTGCTAATCTGCCTTCAAAAATTGAATTTTAAAGGCCTAGTCTCTATTTTAATCTGAGATACTGCATTAATCGAGCTTTTTTTTGTACTATTTTCAATGTGAAGAATTGATAATAATTATTTCATAAATATTCATTATTACCATAAAATGCTCTCAAAATACAAAATAAAAAGGAAAAAATATTATTGAACAAAAATATTTTAGATTGATTTTACTGAAGAAAAAAAAAGTTAAATTTCAGGTGTCCGGTCACTAGTTGAGCTGCACTAAAATATATGTGTACAGTAAACAATATGTTCAGGGATTACATCTAGTAAGTAGACATTTTTGCACTGACTTTCAACTGATTTATTACAAAACAATCCTACATTGAAATGTAATAAAAATCACAGCTAATAGAAAAGTATTGGAATTCTAGCACAAATAGTGCCCTTTCCTGAGAATTGAATCAACAACGAAAGCCACACCGGCATTCAGAACAAGACACAGCCTGTTATTACAAGACGAGTGTTTGTGTATGTGAACACAAACCATGATTATCCACAATCCCCTGCTGCTGCTGAACTCCCGCTCAGAGCTCAGTTAATGGAGCAGTCACGTCAATCTGAGCCACCTCACACTGAACTAATGCTATATTTACACACACTGCAGCTGCCCGCTATCTCCACATGGAGCATACACTCGCTGTCAATAAAATCATCATAAAATCTCATCTGAAGCGGCTGTCATTCAGACAACACTCCCCCACATCTAGTCTTTACATGTCAGGGACTTTGCAGAGCTATCTTAAATATGATCTACATGCCAGTGTGAATTACAATATAAAGTTCCCACAAGTGTAATGAGAGATCAATTATGTTTTTTTTTAAAATACATATGACAAATCACAGTGAAATGGGGTGGGGCAATAACCCATGACATTTCTCTTTCAAAACAATCCTGCAACATTTAAAATATTTTGATGTTTGGAATATTACATGGTGGAAGACTTTAGAAAATACTGGCACCAATAGTTATTGTAAAACATTTCTATGTTGTGCTGCTCAAAGCATATTTGTTGTATGAGGTCAAGTTAATGCTAAATCCGAACATTTGTTTATGCTATATTTTTGTAAATATTTGCTGACAGTGTTTCTTCTCTTTACATACTCCTCTATTTTTCTTTGCATTATTGTTTGGTGTCTGACTATATACTTTTTTGTCCCACTGTATATATATATATATATATATATATATATATATATATATATATATATGAGACCCATGTGTGCTTATCATGTCCCCTTTGACCCTGATCCTCATGACAGTGTGACTTTAGCACTGAAATACGTCTTGGGCCGCCACTGTATGAGTTCTTTAAGTGAGAGAGTGAGTGAGAGAGACCCACCGTGGTGTACTTGCCCAGCTGGCAGAGTGAGGGAAATGTCTCTTGGTGAGCTTTCTGTATCTTCTCGATGATGGTCTCTAGTTCTGCTGTCATCTCATAACTCTCGGCCAACTCCTGCTTTGGAATCTCCTTTTTCTTCTTATTCCTGTCATTCCGGACAGCTGAGAGTGCAAAAAAACAAAACCAAGGGAGGTCACTCATACTTTCTGGTCTGTTTATATTTCAGTGATAATGTTCATTCAAATATATATATAGTTCATTTATGTAAGTGAGGATTGCAAAATAAAGTAAACTGTGACATTATACCCCAAAATTCTTCATACTGTGGACTACCAGTAAAATCGATAAAAATTTGGGACCAACAATTATTCAGACACTTTGACCTGACCATGTTTTGTTTAAGTGTTTTTTTCTTTAATTGCTAATGCAAACGTTTTACACCACATACTGAACAAATTCCGAATTCATTATCAAAGTAATCTAACATTATCAAGATGAATTTGTTCTGACACAGTTTAACTCTGAGTTCTTGTCATATTTTATTACCATTTTCTAAACTATAGCGAATAAACTGTGATAATGTGAGAAATGTTGAAGGTGTCTGAATACATTTTGGTTTGACTGTATGCATATACTGTATATAAATCAATTCTACAACCAACTAACTTGATGATTTCTTCAGATTTGGCCGTAATGAGATATCATAACTATGCTGCCTACTGCATATTTTGCCCATATGTCTTTACACCAGGAGTATACTTATGATACCTTACAAATGCTGCCTATAGGGTGTTGCTTGCTAGATTTTTGGAAAAGAGCTCAAATGTATAAAATAAGATGCACAGTACACAAATTATTTTATTAATATGCCTAACCTTTATTAATATGGCAAAACCTTCAGCAAAAGTTTTGTTTTATTTAGTTATTTATTGAAGATGCGATGAAAATCTACACCTACATTGGAAATTACAGTATATCAAACACGAGCATTACAGGGGAAAAAAATCATGTGCAGCACTGTACTAAATGTCAATGTGAGCAGTTTCATTTTTGAGATTTAAAAGAGAAAAAGAAACTCTTCAGTAATAGTTGTCAACCTCACTATTGTTATACTGTGTCAGCACATAGTCACACTATATCAGCAATGGAAAATTATTGCAGAATCGAACAGAAATGGTCTTTGCAGTTATAAATATTCTTCAATCCAAAGACTTCAGTAGGCTGATCCCCACTTCAAAAGAAGCATCGCTGTCAATGAAAGTGCAGCGTTTGGTCACGTCACATCATATTAGAGGCGTGTTATGAGACAGCCTTGATCTAGCCGAGGCGTTACAAACACTAAAGCTTCTATCAGTTAACACTGCGTATAAATTCAATGCTACGCCAGACACAGTGCAAGTGAATGTTGCTGGACTGTAGCGGGTTATTTACAGTCAGTTTTGGGAAGGTTACTTTGGAAATGTAATGGGTTACAGATTACAAGTTACTTTGTTTAAAATGTAATAAGTAGTGTAACTACTTCAATTACTTTATTAATGTAACTGATTACATTTGATTACTTTTCTAAATGTCTAATGAATGTTGTCTACTGTTAATCATTTGGAAACATTTAAAGCAGGCAGGTTTAACATTACAGTAGTACTCAACACTGATTACTGGCAGACTTTCAAAAGCCTTCATCACTTGAATTAAGATTATAATAATTTAATTTTAAAGCACAGTCACCACAAAAACAGAAATCATTCTGAAATTAAATACAGATTTAAAATCAAAACAAGAAATAGTTTAATAACTATGGTACTTTTTAAAAATAAAATCTTTGCATAGCTATGGCAAGAAACACTAGCATCTAACAATGCCTTGGAAAAAAAGAGTTAATCTTAAAAAATAAAGCATATACATAAACCCTATTCTGTCCTATTCTCTGTCCTAAACTCCTGACACATTGGTGTCTCATATTTTAGAGCAGTCAATGCAGTTTGGGAAAGAAATCAATAAAATCTGTATATGTGAGAAAATATTCAGATGTAACCCCCTTTGTATTCTTTAACATTTTCATAAGTAACTGAAATGTATTTACACTTTTTTCTCAGTAACTGTAACAGATTACAGTTACATTTATTTTGTAATTAACGTAATTCCGTTACATGTAGTACATGTAGTTACTCCCCAGCACTGTTTACAGTGATGTTGCCAAGATTTCCTTAAATTAGTACTGGGTCAAAATCAAGGTCAATAATTCAACTTTCTTTAACATTTTCATAAGTAACTGAAATGTATTTACACTTTTTTCTCAGTAACTGTAACAGATTACAGTTACATTTATTTTGTAATTAACGTAATTCCGTTACATGTAACTAGTTACTCCCCAGCACTGTTTACAGTGATGTTGCCAAGATTTCCTTAAATTAGTACTGGGTCAAAATCAAGGTCAATAATTCAACACTGTCATGGGAAAACTGATGTACCCCTAATGTGTATAACAATTACAGCCCTTAAACAATTAAAAAATATATATTTTTTTGTAGATCAAATGGCTTTTAATGAGAATGATGTATAACACAAATATTGTATTTGTACTCCTCGAACATATCCAATACTGTAGCTTTCTTTTGCACTAAACCAAAGACTCCTACAGCTCCATGCAAATGTTCCACAATATGGAGACGTAACAAATACTGTGGCTTCCATCCCGTCGGCACAGCATCAAACTGCATCTGTAGACGTATGTCAAGGTCGATGAAGCACACTGCTCTATTATTCAGCTACAAGCTGGAGCCCAGTCATCGGCCAGCATTATTAATCCAGAAGAGGCTGATGATCATTAAGGAGAGAACACCTGGTGTTGTGGAGGGCCGTCTGGGGACCGTCCTGTTTCATTAAGCCTCGGAGGGGCTCATCTTTGAAGCTGCTCTCTGCAGGAGAGGAGTCTCAGACAATAACCCCAAACAAGGCAAAGATCTTTCTCAACAATGCCAACCCTAAATCAGACCTCCGCAAACAATCCTGATGAAATTCAAAGCAAGTTCGGTCGGCCGCTGTTGTTGTTGCAGTCCCCCAGAGAGACTGTAGCAGCCATGGCTGATAATGAAACTGATATCAATTTTCTCACACATCTGCCCTAGTAAAATGTGCATCTTTTTCATATTTAAAAAGCAGAGGTCCTTAAAAAGATTTATATTAGAAGAGATTTATTTATAAGGGCTCTAACAAGTACTGACCTAATTACAACAAATGATTCACATGGTACTTTAAGTAGGAAGATTGTTGCATTGTTAAAAGTAGAAAAGAGTACACTCATATAATTATATACAGTGGATTCAGAAAGTATTCAGCCTTATGCAAATGCATTTATTTATTTTTACATCAGTCTACACTCCATATACCCCATAATGACAAAGCAAAAACCAGACTTATGATAACTTTGAAATTGATTCTTTCTCTCTATAAGAAATAAACTGAAACATCACATTGACACATGCACTAAACTTCTTTGCAGTTTTAACAGTTAGCTCAGCTGGGTCCACTGATCTATAAGAGAGAACTTGATTGCTCATAACATCATAACAAGTGAAGCCACTGCACCACCACATTGGTATTCCCCATAGCATTCCCATGCATGCTGAATAACTAGTAAATCTTCTGATTCTTATTAGTACACTTGGTCACTTTATTTTAAGGTCCAATATTAACAAACCATTAACTATGACTTTTGTCTCAATAAACTCCTCTAATTTGCTGCTTATTAATAGTTAGTAAGGTAGTTGTTAAGTTTAGGATTATGGATGTAGAATATGGTCATGCAGAACAAGTGCTTTACAAGCACTAATAAACAGCTGATATTGTGTTTAGACACTGGGGAACATGGAGGAAACGTTTGTAAAATGTGTTTTAGCGTTTGAGAAAAACTGTAATAATAGGCATGCTAATAAGCAATTTGTTATTAGTGAGAATTGGTCCCTATACTAAAATGTTACTGTAAACTTTCCCTAACAAGTCACCGTTCGTCACTTATATTTATTACAGTAGTGAACATCAGATCAGCAGACATGTGAGACTCTTTAACACATGTATTACTGTAAAAACGTCAAAGTGTTTATACTGAAATCTGAATGAAGATTTGTGTTGTAACCACATAACCATATATACCTTAGTTTGGCCTACAGTTATTCACAGTGGATAGTTGTATGTTTTGTAATATGACATTATTTTTATTCAAACGGTATCTGTAAATGATTCAACAATGATTTCATTAACAGCATGTATGTATATGTGAGATGTAACTATGGGAGTAAATCTGAGTAGATTCAATAGATTGGACAACTGATTTGGAAAGACATAAACCTATAAGAGCTGAAAATGCCTATTGGAGCAAAAATCAAGCCTTTAGGCCAAAAGAAGTCTCTGCAGAGCTCAGAAACAGGATTGTGTCAAGGCACAGATCTGGGGGAGGCTACAAAAAAATCTGCTGAACTGAAGGCTCCCAAGACTACAGTGGCCTCCATTATTCTTAAAGGGGTCATCGGATGCCCATTTTCCACAAGTTGATATGATTGTTTAGGGTCTTAATGAAAAGTCTATAACATACTTTGGTTAAAATTTCTCAATGGTAGTGTAAAACAACACCCTTTTTACCTGGCCAAAAACAGCTCTTTTCAGAGCAAGCCGTATTGTTGCATGCCACTTTAAATGCAAATGAGCTCAGCTTAGGGATGGGTAGATCGTCACCTAGTGTCGACACATGTTTCGAGTTTTTGACATACTAGTGCTTCTAAACTGTTTTCCGGAGCATTGCTTGAAATAAGGCTGTCACATGACCTGTGAAAACGAAGCTTTGTTACCTCACTGACACGTCACGCTAGGCTCAAATACAAAGCGTGTTGATTGCGCTGTCCCATACCCGCGGTCCATTTAGTGCAATGTTATAGTTATATCAGTCAGCATGCCTATATGTATTGAACATCCATAAGGATGACTACTTCAATGATATTGACGCTTGGTCAGGACCCCTTTTTGTCGCTTTTTGACACTCAAGGTACCCCTTTTCGATGTGTGGGGTCCTCCATTGTTTTCAGTTGTTCGTCTTAATTTAATGGTTCGCATACATTTGTAAAATATAAAAATAATTTTAAATAAATGTATACTTTCATTGGAGCACCTAACCCCACCCCTACCCTAAACCTACCCACTTCTGAACAATATAAAACACGTAACAGGCAAATATAAGTAGTCACAGGTATTTACTGTAAAAACTGACCATAATAAAAGCAGTGTAAAAGCATTAAAAACAAGTCGTGTTGCATTCCAAGTCTTCTGAAGCCATACAATGTCTTTATGCAAAGAAGAGAGTAAAACATAAGGTTTTAATCGCTGAAAATGATCCCGCTCCGTTAACGTGCTCACATCTCATTCAAAAAGATACTCCCTTACTTTAGCATAACGCAATCAATCACGAGACACACAAGAGCCAATAGCATTTCACAACCAAGGCTGATGTAAGGCTATTTCTGGCCGCGTTGTTTGAATTTGCGCACAGAGACAGCTCACAGGATGAGCTTTATGGCGGACGGAGACTGCGATCGCGTCTATTCCTCTCACAAAACAATGGTTTTGCCTCGGAATACTTGGAATATTAATACTTTTTGAATAAATTATGACTTTAGTTGTATCTAGGGCTGTCGCGGTGAGGGAATTTTCCTTGCGGTAATTTTGAGTGGCTCAATAGTATGCGGTATTATCGCCATACATATATATATATGTATAGTGTATATATATATATATATATATACACACACACACACACACACACATATATATATATATAATTTGTTACGATATAACTAACGAGGTCATATTCAGAAGACAATGAAACCGAAACCAAATAGCGTTGAAACAGGAAGTGAAGTAAACGGAAGAGAATGACAAAACAACGGTCTACATAACAGGACATAAACCTGACAATAAGATCGTTAGGCTATCATTAGTCTATATGTATTGCAGTTAGCCTAGTTGCAATCTGATCTTCTAATCTGACTGGACAAGAGACTTTCTATTGATATTTCCACCTGCGCACGTTCTAGACGGCTGTCAAGGCAGTGCAGTTACAGTGTTGCGCCACAAGGTGGAGGAAAGGGACTGTCATTCAACTACACGTTCAAAAACGCTGATTCATTCATTCAAAGAGACGTAATGAAACACGCTGTTGAAATCATTTTAACTTTGAGCGCCACTTTAGAAGGCTCAGCTGACCAGCTATGCGTCGATGCTAAGACAGAGATTTCGCTTTCCTTGGACATGACAACCTATTTTCACAAATATATATGACTCGGCCTGGAAGACAGACGCAAGTAATCGCACGCGCTCAGTCGATCTCTCTCTCATTCACTGTCTGTTTAGGCTTGTTAAGTGCAAATCTACGGAGCCTCTGTACAAATCAGCATGGTACACATTATGTTATCATTACTAACTTGTTTAATATTCAGTCCACATGCATGAAATGTAAAACGAGAAGGGCATAACCTTACGAAAAAAGAAAATATGCAAAAATCACGGTTGCTGCGGTTCTTGCATTCCTCTGCGGTTTGTTATTGCGATATTGCGGTTATCGCGACAGCCCAAGTTGTATCTGCCTGTTATATCTTGTGTTTTATTGACAAATGGTAGGTTTAGGGTCAGGGGTTGGGCTATGTGCTCATAAATGTGTAAAAAGTGTAATATAAATATAACTGTTGTGACTGTTAACATTGAAAAATCACACGCCAACATATATGCAATAATGGCAATATTATTACCCAATATATAATTTAATCATGATGATAAAATTCCCAGTGCCTTTCGTGTCAACATATTGATGCCAAGGGTTTCTTATTTAAAGCAATGGAGGACCCTGTGTGCAAAAAAGTGACGCCAAAGGGTCCTGACCAAGCGTCAATATGTGACGAGCTGGGAGTGAGAATGTGTTGACAGTACATCCAACCTGACAGAGCTTGAGAGGATCTGCAGAGAAGAAAGGCAGAAAATCCCTAAATGCAGGATTGTTGCATTATACCCAAAAAGACTTGAAGCTGTAATTGCTGCCAATGGTGCTTCAGCTTTGTACAGCTAAGGGTCTGAATAATAATGCAATTTGATATTTTAACAAATTTGCTGCCAAATTATTACAGCCAATTAGATTTTTGAAAGATTGTTTTCTTTTAACTCAGCTAAGAGTTCACATCAGCATTTTATTGGTAACAAGTCTTCACATGATACACAACTTTAAAGATCAAAGTTCACCAAACTTTAAATTTGTAACATAGAAATGCAAAACCTTTATTATTTTATTTTATTTTTTACCACATTTTACAGTGATCTTAAAAAAAAAACCTTCAAGGACTATAAAATAAGGAGTTTAATTAAACGTGTCTGTGTTTGTAGGGGTTCTCTGGACTGGTACAGTACTGACTGCATGCACCTGCGTGAAATCACCTGCACACACACCATTCTGAAGACAATCAATTAAACCTTTATTTGAAGAACTTCCTACAAACACTCACAGTGCACTCCACAAACAGTTTTTAATGTTTCCTGAACAGAACAAAGATACAAACTCACACAAAATAATAATATAATAATAATAATAATATTCCAAAATAAAAGCCTAACTCAAGGCAGTAACAATTTAAACAATATATTTTATTTGTGAACTTCTGTTCAGCTATTCTTTTTAATAATTAACTTTTAACTATTTTGTAATTTTTTCAGGTCATCAGTCATCAAAGCTCTGTAAATATTGGTCACAGACATGGAGATTTATTTTAAATTTCACCAAGCATTTCAACTCTTATTTTGACATAACAAAATGGTAATATCTAGAGTTGTTTACTTATGTTTTACTTAAATTAGTCTTCCCATTAACACCATTATATTGTTCATGCAAACTGTTTCACGAATGCGGAACATGCACGAACAAAAGAGACGGGATTTATAGCATGAACCAATCACAGCCAAATATAACCAATCATATCGCTATGGAGGCCTTTCCCCCATTTGTTCTCAATTACCCCCCACAAAAGTCACGGCACGCTATGGGGTGTCTGTTAAAACTCAATGGGCTCAGGGGAGGCAAGAGATACACAGACTCTTGCTGTAACTTTACCTGCTGCTGTCGCTGTTTCTTTAGAAAAATGAGTGGTTTATACACATTTAAGGATTTTTTTTGTAATATTGTCTTTGTTAAATTTTTCTACTATGTCTACAAGTTCTATTTTGCAAAAGCTTTTATTTAGAAATTTTACATGGGCCCGCCATTTTTTTTCTCTGGTGTATGTGTGACGAATGCATGGAGAGAGAGAGAGAGAGAAAAAGGATTTTTTTACTTTTTATTACATTAAAAAGTTACGTTTAGGCTGGTGCCATACATTAGAGCCGCATGATGTTGCTTCTAAGTCTCCGTTTGTCTTAACAAGCCTGTTATTCATAGTGACGTAACAAGTTTTTGTCGTGCTCGTGCATGAAGCTGGGCGACAGGCCTGTTAGAATTGATTAAGTTATTCAGCGTTGGAGTTGAATACTCCTGCGTTTTTGTGTGTGTTTTGCATCCAGATTTTTGTTTTTGTTAGTTCAAATGAACTCAAAATGTGGTGGATGGCGTTGCTTATTTTTGTGAGGAGAGTTGGCTGATTCGTTGGATGGGATCGTGTATTGTTTGTATTCTCGGGCTGATCTCCGTTGGACAGGATTGCGGCCTCGTAGGATCGAGTTGTAGCCTTCAAGATCACGGGGACAATCATTGGGGATCATATAGTGAAGGAACATTACCCTGCCTTAAGCAACTTTGGTTCCATCTGGACATTCCATTTGATGAGACGGCATGGGGGAGGGGAAAATTGGCTCTTCATTAATTG
This sequence comes from Sinocyclocheilus grahami, assembly GCF_001515645.1. Classification (NCBI taxonomy): domain Eukaryota; kingdom Metazoa; phylum Chordata; class Actinopteri; order Cypriniformes; family Cyprinidae; genus Sinocyclocheilus; species Sinocyclocheilus grahami. The sequence continues at coordinate 313,987 of NW_015506169.1, forward strand.
TTTTTTTTAGTTGAATGATTTTGTTATTGCTTTACATTTATCTATCTTTATTCTTGGGTTGATGTTTGTTCATTTGTTTGATCTTGTTTTAATTTTGTAATGTTATGTGTGAAGTGTTTGTCTCCCTTCTTGTGTTATGATGGGCCTGTCCTTTCCTTTAAAAGCTGATGCTTTGTTCCCTGTGTTAGGTCAGTTTGGTTCTGGTAGTTTGCTTTGCATGTTTGTTGTTTTGACCTCATTATTCCCCTTATGTTAATTTATGTCACCTGATCCTTTGTTTGGGTTCAATTAAACCTTCATTTGGAACCTTCAGATCCCACAAGTCGAGATCTTTAACCACCTTACCACAGCATTTCCTCTAGGTTCAGCTGTTCTTTCTGGTTATTCTGATACTTGTCTTTCTCTTTCACCTGGTGTCATGGTGTCCTTCAGTGTGCGTGTTGTGGTATTATTAATGAGACATGACCAGCACACTCTCGCTCTAGCAGTGCGGCTGACCATCTGTGCGTGTCCAGTACAGATGCAGCAGCAAATAAATGCAATATTTCTGAAACCCAGAATGCATCGCTGCGGAGAGTTGAGTGTCATGTGTATGTTCTGTTCCATTTCACTCTTATTTTGATATGTATTTCTATTTCCTTTAGGCTCTAGGTTTCCATTGTTTCGTCCCTCTGTTTCGCTCTCTTGCTTAGTTGGCTCATTTTCCTGTGTATTTAATTCCTTGTGTTTTCAATTCAGTTTGTTGGTTCTCATTGCATTTTGGTGTGCTTTCGCATTTTTCCTGTGCTCCTGTGAGTTTTGTTTCCCTTTATTAAAGTTAAACGGCTGCAGACAGATCCTTTTCTCACCTTGTTTGAACCCACTGTGACACTGAGGTCCATGCAAGGTTATTGCATTTTTTAATTAGTTTTATTTTAATACCATTTCAGGATTACTCTACATTGGAATGTAGCTTTAGTCAGTTTTAGTTGTGGTAATTATGGTGAAGAAGTCAGTCGAGGATTGCGTGCAGCCAGTGCTGTTCCACTGCAGGAGCGACCGATCAAACAGCGGTGATGATGGTGGTCTGGGGAAGATAAAGTGCTGGCCATCTCCTCGTGGATCTAAACGTGGACAGCTGGAGTTCTGCTGCTCAAGTGCTCTGTGTATCTGTCTATCATTCAGCTGTGAAATGCTAGAGATAATCTCAGTGAGGTCATTACAGTCTCTTGACGGCTGCTAATACTAGCGAGACAGAGAGAGTAAAATAACAAGGTGGGTGGGAGATTATGAGCTAATGGCTTGACTGTTACTCAGTTTCAGAAGTGTCTTGCTCCTTGACAGTGATACAGTCTTACAGGCCTATTCACATTAACAGAGGTGCAGCAATGTGAATCTCCAATGAAAAGTCTGATGATTAATTCAACTGAATTAATGAAAAATATTACTACATAATTTATAACGAGTCAACTACATAATGCAACTATATGGATGTGCCTGAAGCTGAATACAGTACCTTATTCAGAAAGGCACAGAGAATGATTTCAAAATGATTCATTACTAACGAACAGAAAACCAACGAGTCAAGGCTTGAATGCAATGCATACATTCTGTTTATAATCTCTTCAACGTGTTATTCATGCTGCAATAAGAGCAATGTGTTGTTGACCATTTAGGCACTGCGTCTTGATTTACTGATGTATAAAACAACAAAGTAGTTCAGAAATACAGTGTTCAGCTTGTTTTAAAATGTAGCTACAAATCCAGCGTTGCTTCACACAAAATAAGCATTGCAGTGCAATTCCATTAATCAAAATAAATAACTGATTACAATTTCAAGGGAAAATTATTGATCATTTAGGTGAAGTTTTGGTGCAAAAATTTGGTGCTTTAAATATTCAATTTAAATATTCAATTTAAATGAACTTAATACATCTGTTCAGATCGACTTAATCATTTTGCACACCGTCAATGCAACATATAAGTATTAGTTCAAAAGGGTGCTTCTACTAAATACTGAGCAAAGGGTCTGAATACTTAGGACCATGTGATATTTCAGTTTTTCTTTTTTAATAAATCTGCAAAAATGTCAACAATTCTGTGTTTTTCTGTCAATATGGGGTGCTGTGTGTACATTAATGAGGAAAAAAAAAGAACTTAAATGATTTTAGCAAATGGGTGCAATATAACAAAGAGTGAAAAATTTAAGTGGGTCTGAATACTTTCCGTACCCACTGTACATATATATATATATATATATATATTTTTTTTTTTAGATTTTTTATTCTCTTTTCCAATGCACAGCAAACAAAACTTGCTAACCAATAAGAGTCGTGTTTAGGTCATGTGCCAGAGATGCTGTTGTTGCATAAAACTACGACTTGGTGGCACTATTTTGCTAAGTGACAGTGAATAGCAGAGGAATAAAAAAAAAAAAACTGGTATATCACCATCCTGATATGCAAACAGAATATTATCCCACTGACTTTGTGTATGTGCTCGCTCTACTTTTATATAAGTGCCATTTTTTACTGTCAAAGTGTGAAATTGTATTTTTGTTCAGCCAGTCTGACATATTTTTGCATACAAAAATTATAATTTTCGTATCCAACCTTTATTTTGGTATGATCAGCTCTTAAATTCAACTGAGGTCCTCCATCGACATCAATGACTAAGACAGCTGCCACACACGCTTCTGTGAGACAACTACATACAGTAAGTTAAAGAGCAAGAAATGGAGGGCCGACCGTGATATTGCTGCATTTGTCGCTCTTTTGTTCAGAAGAAGAGCATGTGTATTTTTGTTCAGCCAGTCTGACATATTTTTGCATACAAAAATTATAATTTTCGTATCCAACCTTTATTTTGGTATGATCAGCTCTTAAATTCAACTGAGGTCCTCCATCGACATCAATGACTAAGACAGCTGCCACACACGCTTCTGTGAGACAATTACATACAGTTAAAGAGCAAGAAATGGAGGGCCGACCGTGATATTGCTGCATTTGTCGCTCTTTTGTTCAGAAGAAGAGCGTAAAAAAGAATCACCTCTTTTCCTGCGGCAAATGGAGTGTGAAGTCGACTTGAACCATAAGTGCTGATGCAATCAAACAATGGTAATAATGTGTAAAATGCAAACAGCTTCAGATAGCTTGAACGGCGGTGTTTGGAATCTAAAGCAATGATGCGTACAACATGCCACGGTGGTACATTTGCGATGCGACTCCTGAAAGAAGTGAATCACTGAAGTCCTGCTGAGGTGCAACATTTTTATCATGTTTTTGGCCATTTTTCAATTGAACACATATGGGTTTAATTAAATACCCAATCAATGGGACAATGATGCATCTCTAAGAAATCATCACAGACAGATTCCTTTGAGGAACTCACTGCATGGAGGGTATTATTCAGGTTCAAATAATTACTTTTTTTCCCTCATAACCTTAGAGCAAAATTATTGCACAATTTTTTTTCACTTTTGTTATGTTCTTGGTTATGTTAAATGATTGGAGGGATATATTTTAAATTGAACCAATCTATTGACTTTGTTGCGATGGTTTTGAGTGGTACCTTGAGCTTTGCTTCAAACCAACCATCACAATTTAACATGAACTAAAATACCTCTTGGAACTCTAGAGGAGACAAATGTGAGACTGATATGGTCTTATTCTCAGGAGTAACATTTGAGAAGAAAGAGCTGTCTCCATTTACTAAATTTTTAAGAGATCTCAGTTGTTTTTATGTTTTAATGTCACAATGAGACAATTCCCAATTAGGATTACATAACTGTTTTAAATGGTTTAAGACTTATAACAAACGCACAAATAAATGATTAGTTTCATTGGGGAGTCATATGAAATTGGGGTGGAATACAGGACAATACAGACAGTGTTCTAAACATGGCTATCAACACATCTCATCTCTAGGGCTGCCCCCGACTAAAGCCTTTTCTAGTAGTCAACTAAATCACACATTTACAGTATATTAATTTAATATATTAAATATATACTGGGGGGTGGGGAACGAAACCATAATGAGCCTTTAATTTAGCCTATTCCATGCTCAAGCACACGCATAAAGCTTGCCGCAATGCACCGGCGAAAGTATTGACCATATTTCAATTATTTTCTAATAAACTAGTGTAATAAACTAGTGTTTTCCCAGTAAGTGTCGACTGCAAAGATGAAGCTGATGATGCTGACTCACCATCTCCGCAGCCTTCATTGAGAAATGCCCTTTATACGGATTAAACTAGAGTAGCTATTTGTTTTCTATTTGAATTGGTTAAAGTAGACACTTCAAGCTTTTTATAGATATATTTCTCATGTCTGTGAGGCAAGTAGCCTATACGGTGACTTTTGGTTCATTGTTGTGACAAGCTCCAGTTCACGGAAACAGAGACAACAGAAAGTACAGTATATCCTAATTTTAAGTTGTTTCCATTGTTATCTGGCAAGGAAAAGCTAGTGATTGCGTCAGCGCATCCATGTCCTTCGACAGCTAGCTAATAGCTTCCACACTCTGCACAAATACTTGGATATGAGGTTAATGTCGCACATTTATCTAATTAACATTAGAGCAAGCACCCATGTAAGTTGCTACTAACATGTTTCAATTATAAGTGAATGTTTGGTTTTCCTGCCTGATATTCTGTTCTTAGCTGAAGGACCAGCCGATAACAATCTGTCCATCACAGACACAAATTGTTTTTCTGCGGCTAACCAATTTATTTTATTATTTTATTCGACTAAGCCTCTTCTGTCAGAGACGAGTAGGGCAGCCCTACAAACTTGCATTAGTTGATTTATACTGGGTATAAAAAGGCCAAGCAATTAAAGCCCTAATTCTCAAAGGCATGGGGCACATTTTTGTGACATTTTAGTGTAAGACCTTCGTTCATCTTCAGAACACAAATTAAGATATTGTTGATGAAATCTGAGAGCTTTCTGAACCTCCATAGACAGCAATGCAACTGAAACGCTACTTTCGTGAACATGCGGCATAGACACGGAAGAGAAGAAATTGTTGAATAAAGTCGTTATTTTTGTTTTCTTTGCACACAAAAAGTATTCTCGTAGCTTCGTAAAATTACGGTTGAACCCCTGATGTCACGTGGACTATTTTAACGATGTCCTTACTACCTTTGTGGCCCTTGAACGTTTCAGTTGCGTTGATGTCTATGGAAGCTCAGAAAGCTCTCGGATTTCATCAAAAATATCTAAATTTGTGCTCCGAAAATGAACAAAGGTCTTACAGGTTTGGAACAACATGAGGGTGAGTAATAACAGAATTTTCAGTTTTGGGTGAACTATCCCTTTAAAAGCTGATAGATAGGTGTGTAAAGATGTATCTGTTCACGGGACAAAATCTTTAGCTGAGGTGTATGTGTGTGTAGGATGAAGGTTTTTAACACTCACATTCTTTGGACATTCCCGCAGCGAAGCACTTCTGCAGCCGGCAGTATTGACAGCGATTCCGAGTCACCTTGTTGATAATGCAGTTCTTCTCCCTGTGGCATGTGTACACCATGTTCTTCTGGATACTTCTGCGGAAAAAACCCTGTGGAGAGAGATAATCTTGATTTTGCGATCTAGAACTTGTTATGGGTCTCCAGTTTTGAAAAGCTGGTTGATTAAGGAAGCTAGTTAGGATGCACACCAGCATTCAGCATACAGTGGTTACCAGCACTGTTGGTCTTTTTAAAAGTGCAGGTCTCACAATGTAAAGTATTTTACATCGGCTGTAGCTTTCAACTTATGGTTTTAGAGTATTTCCAATGAACTGGTCTCCATTTGTCTCCATTTCCAGATGTTGTGAAGCAGAGTAAATTCATGCTAGTCAGAAAAAGTCTGAACATTGAAAGAGACACAAATAAGATTATTCAATAAACCCTGTTCATTGTTACAATTGTTTTGTCTCATGCTTTCAACTCTTTCCTGGCTTCCTCTGTCAACCTCTTGGCTGACAATCCTGGATATCAGACAATATTTAATACACAAGTTTCACAATTTGAGTTGAATTACTGAAATAAATTAACTTTTCCACGACATTCTAATTTATTGAGATGCACCTGTATGTACTTATTGTGGATGCAAGACAAAATGGCAATGGCATCTAGTAAAGTTACCAGATCCAACAGGTCATAGTGACATCACTTCAGAAAATCCAGCTTAAACCAGTCGATTGCTTTTATGCTACTTTACTCCACATTTTGGAATTTAAAACTTTTGGACCCCGTTGACTATTACCATATGGATAAAAAACACCTAAAAGGTTAATCAAATATCGTCTTTGTGTTTCATAGAGGAAAGAAAAGTATAATTATTCAGAAAGGCATGAGGGTGAATAAATGATGACCTATTTGTTGAAGAAGTGTTAGACTAGCTGCACCCTACATGCATAATCGCAGAAGATTACAGATCGAAACAATGCTTTCAAAAATAACTCATATGGCCTAATTAAAATAACTAATTAAAAATGGTTTGATGTTTTTGGCAGAGCAATTTGTAGCAGATCCCTCTTATCGGTCTTGACACAATAAAATGATAACCTAGAGAATTAAATATTAGGAAGCATCTTTAAGTTTTTAATGAAAATTAATTTGTTGTTGCTCTGTGATCAGTACTATTCAGAAGATGATCAGTCATGAGAGTGTGCACACAAACCCTGCAGTTGATGTGTATGCATGTGTGTGCTTCTACGCAAGATAGAATTTCCATTTGCCTTACTGATGAGGCCTTGCACGTTCATTAGGGTAGAAAGCACGATGGGTAATATATTAAACTGGAGAATATCGCTCGAAGATCACTCTCTCCGATGCTACAGGGGTCCCTGCTTTACTTCATGCAGCAACACTGACATAATCTCCCTTCTCTCTGCATTATTCAGCTGGCTAAGAGAATCAGTTATTTATGGTGATGTCAGCTCAAAGCATTCCCAAGCATGGATATGTATCTCATTGATGGATGAGATGATTGGTTGTTTATTGTGATGTTCAGCTGGCGTGCTGAGCCCAAGGCTGCGGTACCCCTGTGCATTCAGTTGGTTTCTAAGGTCAAACAGTCTGTGTGTGTTGCACTGCCCTTGAAACAAAGAAAATGTGGTAGTGAGCATGTATTTTTGTATATACGATTTGACAGAGACAAAACTGCATAAGATAATAGACTTTTTTTGTTTTTTTAAAGAATTCATCTTGAGCCTACAGTAAATATATACTGGCATATTTTTCACATATAAGCATGAAGCTCATTATTAGTATTGTTTGTTAAGGCATGTGTCACTATTTACATTACTAATTACATACACTATGTTTAACTAGCTACATGTAACAGAATTACGTCATTTAATTACAAAAAAATATAATTGTAATCTGTTACAGTTACTGGGAAAAATTAATAATGAAATTACAGTTACTTATGAAAATGTTAACGATTACAAAGGGGGTTACATCTGAATATTATTACACACATACAGATTTGATTGATTTCTTTCCAAAAATTGCACTGACTTGCAATTCAATTGATGAAGGTTTTGAGAAGTCTGACAGTAATCAGTGTTGAATCCTACTGTAATGTTAACTCTGAAATGTTTCAAAATGATTAACAGTTGAAAACATTCGTTACAAATTTAGAAAAGTAATCAAATGTAATCAGTTACATTAATAAAGTAATTGAAATATTTACTCTACTTATTACATTTTAAATAGAATAACTTGTAATCTGTAACCTATTACATTTCCAAAGTAACCTTCCCAATGCTGACTATTACTTTTGCTTATATAATTTAAAACCCTAATCTTTAGTATTCAATTAATCTTGGACCACTTGTGCTACATACTGTACATGAATGATACCTCTAAGGGGGCAGACTATTATTCGGGTGGACTCTTTTAACTTGAGCCTGTAAACAATTAAGTAGCAACCGCCTACAATACCAGAGCAAGCCGTGCAGCAACGCTGTGGCAACTAAGGCTGAGTAAAATATGTACCCTATCTGCCAGTCACTCAACAATATTTCGATGTAGTGACGCAAGGGGGTTTCCCTTGTGGGCCCCAAACACCTCTGATGGTCAGTACATATGATCACTCTGAGAGCATGGATCAATGGATGGAGAGCAACCATCAAAATTTTGCAGTTCTGCCTTTCTTTCTTTTTAAAGGAGAAAGCCACCTCAGTTGCTCACAGTCCTGGCCCTTCTGCGGTACCATCCTATTCCTCAGCATGCTCATTCTGCCGGTTAAGTTCTCCAATGATCAGTGCCGGCCCGTCCAACAGGCGGTCGCCTAGGGCCCCGCCTTAAGGGGAGGGCCTCACGACCGTGAGGTTGTCAATTCAATTTCAAGGTGTGTTCGACTTGAAGCGGCGCGGTGCAGACAGATCAGTGCTTGACATCGAAGTACCCCGAGAGCTATATACTAATGGACAGCTCTGCATGCTTTCCTATCCTATTGCAGTACTTTGATGTCAAACATTTATCGATCTGCAGCGCCCCTTTAAGCCAACACACATACAGATGACGCACCAGTGCTGTACAGTGCGTTTAAAAACATTTAATGACGTTTTTGCTCTAAATTCATTTCATAACATCAGTCGAGTGTTTGAAATAACTTCCTTTTGTGATCTGACGTGGTTTCATATCACAGAATGAGGCAAAATAATTTGATAATATATACAGTGATAAAGGCTATGTCGATTAGCACTACATTATAAATATACATTATGCATATGAAAAATACCCGTGATGGCTTGAAGAACACAGATACACCATTTAGTCACAATCGTGTGTTTATTGTCTTCATTCTTCATCAGTTAAAACATCCTATCTGCATTTTATTCAGCTACTGCAGTGATAGCATATGCCTTTGTCCATATTAGGGATTTCCTCCAAGTGATTTTTGTGAGTATTTCATTTTATGATTTTTTCACTTATGGTTTTACTGCACGAGGGCGCCCTCCTGCTACCAGTATGAATGAAGCAGCTACAGCTGCTCACGACACCTTATTTTGGGTAAAAATAGGAAAAATAGGAAAAAAAATACCAGAGTTTTCCCCCTGTCTCTCTCAGTGGATGCATAACATTTCCTGACAAAAATTAAGAAATTACTGTTAATGATTTTTAATCATAGTCATTTATAATAAATCCTTAGACCTTTCTAAACAATTATAAACCTCCTGCATGTTAACAGGTCATGCTGCAGTTTTCTGTAAACTATATTAATAATTACTTTGTTTAATGATTCATTTAGTTCTAACTATAATCAGAATTATTAGTAGTCATATTGATATATAAAAACAAAAATGTTTTTGGCCAAATTGTGCAGATCTACAAACAGGCACAGCAAACTTAGTGTTCTTTATAATTTCTGGCAAATAAAGAAAAAGTTTATCTGAAAACTTTTCTAGTTACAGTTCAGATTTTGTGTGAAGATTTTGTTGATTCAGATTTTGGAATTGAAATGAAAGAATGACAGAGAGATTAAAGTGAAAATGTAGTAGAAATGGAATCCAAACGGTATCTTTATGGAGCCAAAAAAAAGGATGTTCTGACCAGAGCATGTGAGCGGGGCGGAGTGGTAATATTTCCTTAAGAGCGCAGAGCGCCTTTCTGAAGATTCCGCTCCGCTCGCTCAATACGCTCAGCGCCGCTCGCTCAACCCAGAATGCCGTTTGGTGATTTGCTTGTTCCAGATCGAGAATCTGTAGAGATCGAGAATAGTAGAGCAGTTATGGAGTTCAGATATTGTTTCAACGAAGTTGCAAGCCTTATACATAAATGTAAAGTAAAAATCAAAGTTAAGAATGAGCAGGGAGAAGAAACTGAGAGGGAGTGCGTGGAGACCGTTAAAGTTAGTAAAGATTCATATTGGAATCTGAAGCGGCACATTGCCAGAAAGCACAAGGATGTGCTACGCAAACATGGTGCAGCAAAAGGTGAGCTAGTTACATACCATAATAAATGAATAAACAGGTAGGCTAAGGTTATATTCGGTTGTACGGAGCCCCGATCATGACATGCAGACCAAATCACGGCCTCAAATTTAGAATAGGCTAGTTCTCTTTTATGCTAGGAATACATTATGGCCACGAATTAAGAATTCATTTTTTCGTTTAGTCTAAATTATGGCCACGAATTAAGTATTCGTTCTCTTGTTTAGGCTTAGCTGCCACGAATTCATTCGTTCATTAATTCGTCCATTCCCTAGTTTTAGTAGGCCTAAATCGGGGAACGAATTAATATATTTCGTAATTACTTTTTAATTAATTATTGCTTAAAATTAATAAATAATAATAAATTAATTAAAAAAAATAATAAAACCTGCTGACGTCGTAGAAACGGATTGTTAATTCAAATTATATTCAGAGCTCCGTAGTTATTAAATAATCTCAGTTAAACTGTAGACCTAAACTAACACACAGCTGTATATAGGCCTAAATACAGAACTACAGAGTATAGCTGCCACGAATTCATTCGTTCGTTAATTCGTTCATTCCCTATAGTAGGCCTAAATCGTGGAACGAATTATTATATTTCGTAATTACTTATTAAAATCATTATTGCTTAAAATTAATAAATAATAATAAATTAATTAAAAAAAATAATAAAACCTGCTGACGTCGTAGAAACGGATTGTTAATTCAAATTATATTCAGAGCTCCGTAGTTATTAAATAATCTCAGTTAAACTGTAGACCTAAACTAACACACAGCTGTATATAGGCCTAAATACAGAACTACAGAGTACAGAAGATATTAGCCTACACCACTTAGGCCTATTAAAATATTATAAAAAAATAAATAAAAACTGATCAGAACCAATAGGTAGACCTACAGAATGTAGGCTAGATATAGGCAGCAGTAATTTATAATTTAATATAATGCATGCAAATTTGTTCTTTACAGAACGGAGCGGGATCTGAGTGGGAATTGGTTTATGGCGAGCGTGAGCGGAATATTAATGGAGCGCTTGCTTGGGTGGTTAGAGCGACTGAGTGGCGCGCACTTCACACCGCTCCGCTTCGCTCACATGCTCTGGTTCTGACTGCTATACATAATATTTATTGCTTTAGTATTAGTATTTGTTTTATAAATGCAATGATGCCCACGATCACAAACAGACTTGTCATATGTTTAAACAGCTATGACAATTTTTACACTAGTGCGGCCTATTTTCGTTATCTTGCCTAGGGCCCCACAACCCTACGGGCCGGCACTGCCAATGATAAAGGCAGTTCACCCTTGGGTGAATTTAAAGTGTCATGAAACCCTAAAACACATTATTTGAGATGTTAACATATATGAACAGGTTGCACATCAGGGAAAACAACTTTTTCACTCAATATGTCTATTATTAAGGTAAAAGTGGTTATTTTTTCATTTTTTGGAGCAATTTCGTTCTTCCGGTTCAAAAAGCAGAGTTGAACAATCGTCACGAAAAGTGACGTATATGCATTAATTTGCAGTGGTGATTGGCTGCTGTGGCTGGAGAGTACACGTCTATGTCATCAGTTTTCTGAGCTTTTCTCAGTATTATTCATGAGAACGAACTCTTATGATCCAATAAATGCATGAGGTCGTCTTGCATGGGAGAATTCAAATCTGATGAAAGAGCTTCCGTGCTGTCAGTTCATTTCTGTAAACATGACCGTAACAATATTTAATATGTAACAACATGTGGAGCGCGCAAGAGAGAGCGGTTTCTGCGCGGAACGCCGTGATGAGTTTAACAACATTCGCTGTGCGGATTATAGTTCATATCCAGACCGGAGCAAGCGTGTTTACAGTTTATGTGAACATATTTCATATTCTCTTGAACATGAACCAGCACCGTGTATGCGCACATATCATGTCATGCTCAAATAGGTACGTCTGATCATGAACGCGATGACACACGACATGGATTATTGCGATACACTGCAAACAATGATCTATAGACCGAAAATTCAAAGAAAAGTAAACAGAAAGTAACTGCCTTTATTCTTTCTGTTTTAAAGATATTTTAAAGGGTTAGATCACCCAAAATTTTAAATTAGCCCATAAATGACTTACCCTCAAGGCATCCTAGGTGTATATGACTTTCTTCATTAAAAATTATCTTTGATCTTTCAAGCTGTTTAATGGCAGTCAGTGGTTGTTGCAGTGCATCAGTCCAAAAGAAGTGAAATAAAGTGCATCCATCCATAATAAAAAGTGTCTCACATGGCTCTGGGGGGTAAACAAAGGCCTCCTGTAGCTAATCGATGCTTTTTTGTAAGAAAAATAACCATATTTAAAATGTAATAATTTAATCTAGCTTGCGTTCACTGTTGTAAACGGAAGCAGCTCCGGGCGGATGACGTATGAGGTCGGCTTTGCGCATGCGCCGCTCAGAAGTGACGAAAGCGGAAGCAGAGCGGAGAGATCAAAACAAAAAACTAAATTTGTAAAGAAGAATGTCCGAGGATTTCGATATAAGCCAAGAGGAGACTGGTTTTCCTTTGCTAAAGTAAGGAAACTTTGCTTCCTTTGCTCCTGTTAACAAACGTTGGTTTTCCGTTGGTTTTCCTCCCGGAGCTGCTTCTGTGTACAACAGTGAGCGCAAGCTAGATTAAAGTGATTATTACGTATAGAATATGGATATTTTTCTTACAAAAATGCATAGATTCGCTACAGGAGGCCTTTGTTCACCCCCCGGAGCCGTGTGAGACACTTTTTTATGGATGGGCGCTTTTTATTTCACTTCTTTTGGACTGAAGCACTGCAACACCCGCTGACTGCCATTAAACAGCTTGAAAGATCAAAGACAATTTTTAATATAACTCCAAATGGATTCGTCTGAAAGAAGAAAGTCATATACACCTAGGATGCCTTGAGGTTGAGTAATTTATGGGCTAATTTTCATTTTTGTGTGAACTAACCCTTTAATATTAATTTGTCTGTATAATGAATGTGTTGTAGGTCTGTGTTTTATTGGTTGTTTTCTCCCCTCTTCCCACCCTCTACACTCCCACAGTTTTACACGCCCATTTCTAGAGTCTTTTTCAGATCTAAGGTGTTAAAGACCAGTGCTGAAACAGGGGGGTTTCATGACACTTTAACTCCCAGGATGCCCTGGCCATCCTCCGGGTACATCATGCCAAGGCATTGAGAAACATGCACAAAAAAAGTCTCGACCCAGCAGTGACCTATCTCACCCTATGCCCAATGAAGGTCACAGTGCAGGCACTCGGTTGGGTGATGTCCACTTGGGGAAATAAGGGATGCCATTCCCATGTGGGCCTATTTGGTGACACTCTGGAGGACTTTGCACAGCAGCTCCCTTACGAAAATTAACCATGGTTTTATTGTAGTAAAAGTGTAGTAGCCATGGTTTTTTGGCGTATTGATTACCATTTGTATAACCACAGTTTTAATACAAATACCATGGTCAAACTATGGTTAGTGCAGCAAAACCATGGTTAATTTGTGGTTACCATGGTTTAACTATAGTAACTATGTTTTTTTTGGTTTAATTTGTAGTAAAACCATTGTTAATTCTCGTAAGGGTTCTCAGTGTTGAAGAAACAGACGGTGACAATAAAACATATCCTGCCCTGGCGTGACTTGGCTTCAGACAACTGAGGTCCCGCACCTCATCTGCACACCGCCGAGGTCCTCCACCTATGGCTGATGCACTGGCTCTGCACAGCCCTGGCTGGCTGCCCAGCCCCAACGGAAGGATCCCCACAGGAATGTGACGTCTCCTTGACTGCCAGCCCTTTAAAGCATTCCTGGGTCACACACAAAATCAATACATATGCCTCTTATTCTCACGACAGCTCACGAGAGCTCAGCTGTGGTGCACACACTGCACTCACTGTCAGGTAAGTGTGATGCATCATGCTTCAACCGTCACAAACCCATCCCATTGCAGGCTCAGATCAAGGTAATGCATCTCAAAGCCTTTACGTTCACAACCACAAGATCTTCCTGACCTGGTGGCACCTGTGATCCAACACTGGTAAGTCATACAAACAAAAACGGTTGTTCACTTGGTGCCCCTCATGCAAAGTTTGGGTGTGTGGTTAACGCTTTCCAATCCATCAACCTGGCTCATCAGAACAATTTGACTCTTCTACGTGATTCAGTGATTCATTTCATCAGGAGCCCACCCAGGCAAAGACTGCCCTGCATTCGAAGATCACAGTTGTTCTGGCAAAGGATGGGATAGAGCTTGTCCCACTTCCCTGTATGGTATTCCCTGACTGAAGCTCGACACAGATGCCCTGGCACACAACTGGTCCCAGGGACTGCGCAAATACGCATTTCCCCCAGTGAGCCTGATTGCACAGACGCTATGCAAGATCTTGAAGGTTGCACCTTACTGGCCCACCCAGACTTGGTTTTCAGAGCTCATGCTCCTCTCGACAGCCTCACCTTGGCGAATCCTCCTCAGGAACAATCTTCTTTCCAAGGGGCAGGGCACAATCTGGCACCCTCACACAGACCTCTGGAACCTCTACATCTGGCCCACCTAAGTCGGCTATCACCAGCAGTGATAGACACCATCACTCAAGCCAAAGCATTCTCTATGAGGTAGCTGTATGCTTTGAAGTGGCATATTTTTGTTAATTGGTGTTCTTCCCAAGAGATGCACTATCATTATGGTGATTTATTTTCTGGAGGAAAGGCTGGAGGTGTGGTTATCCCTCTCCACCTTGAAGGTGTATATATCCGCTAACAGCTGCATATCACCATGCAATCAGGAAGCACACCTGATTTTTAGGTTCCTCAGAGGTGCGATGAGATTCAATCCTCTCATGACTTATTCCCTTCTTGGGAGCTCTCTTTGGTGCTGATCTCTGTTTGAGCCCTTAGAGTCAGCTGTGTTCATCTTTATTAAGAGGGCTGGAGACCTACAAATAGGGATGTACGTCTTTGGATGGTATTTTTTCTTTTCCTCTTGCATATAATGCATATTAAAGTTCATAAGTGCAGGCTGTGCAGCGCTGCTTTGTTTACAGCGGAAACCAAGGAAACGCTGTAAGCGTCACCTGCTGACAGAGAGTGAATCTGCGTCTCATTCAGCTCTTCTGCTGTTTTTGTTTCATGCAGATATTTTTATGCGTAGTTTCACAAAACTGAAGTCCAACCAATCTGTTTTTGCTTCAGATTTCGAAATGATACAATGTAATTTAGATTAAAAACTGCTCATGTTGCATGTATTTAGCATCTTTGTTTGGATCATGATTAAAATGCAGTGGTTGCCTCTAATTTTAAATGGAAAGAGCACAGACAAAGTCTTAATTTTGTTTATATGAAGAGATTTATTTTATTTGTGTTATTTATTTGATTTGGGGCTTGTTTTAAAATTTAAATTTAGTTTTGTTACTTACATTTACATTATATAAAAATTTTGTTATTTAGCTTTTATCCAAAGCGACTACAAATGAGGACAATAGAAGCAATCAAAACCAAAAAAAGAGCAATAATTTACAAGTGCTATATTAGTATATTATTATAGTGTTATATTTCAATTTCACAAAGAAACGTACAGTATTTTGTCCAAGCAAAAATAAAAGGACACATTTAATTTATAATTTGTCTTAAATCTCATTTTGTTAAAAAAAATTGTGAATCAAATCAAATTGTGAAATCAAAATCGTGAATCGAATCGTGAGTTGAGTGAATCGTTACATCCCTACCTACAAGTGCTCTCTGTTAGCGAATTGTGCCTTGAGTTCAGCCCCAAATACTCTAATTTTGTCCTGAGACCCTTGGCCAGCTATGTGCCAAACGTTCCCACATTTTTAGAAATCAAGTAATTAACTTGCAAGTACTTCCTCATTACAGGGAAGACCCAGCACTATCCTTAGTATGTCCAGTGTGTGCTTGCTCACTTGGAGTGCAAGCACGCTCCACTATGGGTTTGCATCCTTCTGGGCACTAGCAAATGGCGCCTTTCTACACCCAATAATTTCACAAGAGTTTCATAAGATCTGAATTGCTCCATTTTTTTCTTGAGTATTAATGGGTGCAAATAGGCAATTTTTGGGCAACTGGTTAGGAGTTTCCCTTGCATTCAGCACCTTTACCCTCTCTGATATTATTAATGTATGCTTTTCCATCCATGTAAGTTCTCCATGTCCGGTGAACACCGGATCCCTTCCTATTTTCCAGCACTCATCAGTAGCCAATTTGGCAGAGGAATTTTGCAACCAGCCCACTACTCATGTTATTCCCCTTTTCAGATGAGCCATTGTCCTTGAGTTAATTGCTTCAAATTAGCTGATTCCCTAACAGTAATATCATAGGATGTATTTTCCACTGTTTGGTTTCCCTGTAGGTAAACTGTCTGTCTTCCCCTGGGCAGAGCCTTGCTCTACCACCACTCACTGTGGCTGCAGTGCTTCCCCCTTCTCAGACAGGCCTCCACAGTGTTATTTTTTCTGCATAGGAAAATAAACACCTTTCCCCAGCGCAAACTTCTGAAAAAAAGGCAGCTAGAACAACCTCAAGTAAATATGGTCTTTTACTGCTCCCCTGTGGTGGTGGGACTATACCAACTTACTTGGTGTGGTGGGAGCTGTTACGACATGGGTGTTGTGTATTTGTTATTAGACATCTGCATCTGCACTGCCAAACCTCATAACACTTCAGCTGGTTATGGTGGTTAGTATAGCGACCCCTAGTGTCACTCCATCGACGCAAAGTTGAGTGAGTGACAGATAAGTAACAGCTTTGGTTACTATTGCATCTTCCTTTCACTAATGGAGGGAATGAAACCTCCTTCAACAACACTGAACTACCTACTGGGAGCTTCTCACCACAAACCTGAACGAGTGGAGCAAGCTGTCTCCTTTTATACCCATATGTCTGGGGGAGTGGCATGCAAATTTCACTCGCCAATTCTCATTGGGCTTTTCTGAATCATCAGTGGTGTTTGGGGCTACTAAGAGCAAACTCTAGTGTCACTACATCGATACAATGTCTCACTCCCTTCATCAGGGAATGGAAGTTACAATAGTAACCAAGAATTTTTAATTTTTTTTTTTATAAATCAAGATCATTTAAAATATCTCAATATAGATTCTTAAAATCCTGGGATGAATCTTGTATTCTATGACAACATTTTTTAGCTGTGATGCTGAATCTATGCCACTCAAAAAATATTTTACTTGGTTCTAAAGTTCAAACTGAATTGAATGAAAAAAAAGATTACTATACTAATCCCTCAAGGCTACAAGGATCCACCTGCTGTAGAGAAGATGTCAGATTATGTTGAACTGTGTGTCCTGCTTCTTTGATAACTGGTTGCTCACCTGGCTGAGGTTCCTTCTGTAGACTTTTCTGTTCTCAGATGACTTACAACAGGTGGCATGTAAATGGCACAGATTAATGGACAAGATAATGCCAGATCTGTCTCTGTGTGAGAGGATCTTTGATGATTGTCCAGCTCTCTGTAGTGATATGGAGATAAGTGCTGGTTCACTTCACATGGTTTATCCATCCTTAACAAAAGCGGCTAACAAAAACTGAGTGCTATACCTGAGGAGCTCTCTCAATGTAAACTGTGTCTTAACTAGGATCATTATCTTCCATCTTGTTATCTTAATGGGGTACATATAGTGTGTCTGGGCTTCTCATTTACAGATTAAAAAACGAAAGTGCCGCTCATCAATTATTTACCTCCCACCCCACCCCACTTCTCTTCTCCATTCCGTCCCGCTTGCTCTGGCGTTTTGTGTTGTCTGAGCATTCAGTACGGGCCCAGGAAAGGATCACATTTCACTCCCAATTGCGCAGACATCTTATCATGGGTAACGAAAATAGGGAGGACACAGGAGACCAGAGACGGAGAGAGAGACACAGAAAAAAACAAAACAGACGTACACAGAAAGAAACAAAAATGTTTGAACATATTTTCATGTTCAATAGAAAATGAAAATATGAGTGGCTGTTTTGAATCATTGCCAGAGCATTGTTAAGAGAGGTTTGTTTGTGTGTTGCTACAGTGTAAGAAAAAAATCAGTAGAAAACTGAAAAGATCCTGGTATTGGTAATTTTCTGTCAGGACCTTTTCTGTTAATTTCATGTACATTTTCTTTAATCCTTAAATGCAACACAATACAATAGGTAATTCGAAATACAGGGAAAACGCCTGTAAAGAAAAAAGAAAAAAGAAAAAAAGGGCCCTCTCTCTGAGCCCTTAGAAGCTTCATAACTTTTCCTCTCCCCCCAAAAAGCACACTTCCAAGTCTCTGTGATATTCAGATGCAGTTGTTTGACTGAGTCATGTTGCTAGGCTGATCTCTGTGGTTTAGTACGCTACTAAGAAGGCTCTTGCAGTGTTCTGGGCCCGGTTCCCCGATAACGCTCACTCTTAGCGTGCTAAGAAGACTCAAAAGATATATCTTACCAAAGTTGTTTATGTTCCTAAGTGTGTTCCCCGAAGTGTCCCTTAGGAAGCTTCTTAACACGCTGCCTCTTACGTTCGACATTACAGAGGCGCTGTCCCAAGTGAAGGTGCTGAATTAGTTGGCATCGATTGCTCAAGAATCGATTTTCCACTTCACGCAAAGGTGCATTACGGCGTTAAGAAAGACAACACGTTCTATGCAAATGAAACATTCCTCAAATTATTCCAGTAACATTTATTTTAACATAGTTTAAGTTATCCGTAAAATATAGACTATTAATTAAATTATCAAATTGTCAGTTATATGTTCACATGATATGTTGTGACGGGTAGACGAACCGGGTATCCCTCACTAATCATCCACCCTCCTTATCCCGTTGTGCCACTTGTGCCGCTTCTTGACATGGGTTTAACGACTTCTAAAAATAATGTAATGCACTTTTATATTAATGGTAAGTTACTTTACAATCAGAATTGATTGGCAAGCAGCTGCAGTTACTTCTGTTTAATGCGGTATTGATTGCCATTGGTTAATGTTTTCAATAAAAAGCAACCTATCTACAATGAACAGAGAGAGAGAGTTAGATACAGAATATGGTAGGGAAGCAACGTAAAAAAAGGGCACGAAGGTTCTCGTCAGAGGAACTTGAAGTTTTGCTGGACGAGGTGAGCTTGCACAAGGTGACACTGTTTTCCAGCTTTC
>NW_015506169.1:333599-334260 GCF_001515645.1 Sinocyclocheilus grahami
GTGTCAATCTAAGTGCACAATCAGATATAAAGGCTTGTTTGAAGAGGCTGCGTAAAGACATTAGTTTGTAATGTACATTATCTGTGTGTTTGACGATGCGTAAGGCTATGCATGAGGCAAAGCAGCGGAAAGGGAATCCTCTGACAACCATGTGACCTGCGTTCAATGCCCAATAAATGAATGAAGATGAATCAGCAATGTGACATGGTAATTTGGGCGTATGTCAACTTTTGACTCAGAAATTCTAACGTGTATGCTCCTTCGCCAACCTTAAGAGAAGCATGTCAATGATTGGCGTTGCATAGAGCACTTATGGAATGGACACAATGGCATGATAGAGTAAAGGTTTAAAGGATTAGAATCACACACAGAACATTTAATGGATGCAAGGTTTGAAACTCCCGTTTATTTTTCAGAAAACTAAAAATTCCATCATAATACGAATCAAAAGAAAAGTCCATTCAATCATGGATGATGGCTAATGATAGCTCAGCAAGTTAATCCAAAAAGACAATATAAATCAACCAAAAACATTTGCAATCAAAAGCTGCATTGCCTCAACCCTGGCAGCGTGCAGGGCAGCCCTCTGTGGAGGATAGAGGACCTCAACTTCTCCCTCTCCATCTTCCTCCTCATCTGCTTCCACCTCCTCCTCCTCCCC
>NW_015506169.1:334270-367962 GCF_001515645.1 Sinocyclocheilus grahami
CCGTCTTTGATTCAATACAAGGACACGTTGGATCGCTGCCATAGTTGGTCGCTTACTGGACACCACCATGCTTACCCATTTATAGATCTTAGCCATTTAGAGCCAAATTTTTTGCCAGATTTTAATTATCAAAAGTGATTGCCAATTTAAACACTTTAATGACATTACGAAATAGCCTAGGCTAATTACCACCATATTAGTTCTGATACCAAATAAAGTCAACTTCATAAATAGGCCTGTATCCATTGCGAACATATTTTATTATTAGTCTTAAAATGTCCATAACATAAAATCATTGTTGAGCCACAACATTGTCAACATACCATAGTTTGACTTGTACTGCGCTGCGCTGATTTCTAAAGACTGCTGCACAGTGGCGGCGACTTGCGTCTTGAGCTCAAACAATGCTAAGAGAGAGCTTACGAATGGTCCAGACCAACCTTACGAAAGTGTGACTTACAGAAGATATACTTAGCGTACGAACGTGTCGGGAATCGTGCCATAACGTTAAGAGAGAGGTTAAGGAATAGGTTAAGAACTACTTAGCGATAAGAACGTTTTGGGGAACCAGGCCCAGGATAGTTTGCTAGGGCATTATTAGGTGATTTTTAGGGTGCTCTTAGGTCTCTGCATATGGCTCTAGCTCCTCCTTCTGTAGACTTTAGTCAGTATGGATTCCATATTGAAAATGTTACTCAAATTAAAATGACGCTGTAAGGGAAAGATTTACAGTTTTTCTAAACAGTTAAGATCACTTGTGATTTTTAAAACCAGTACAATTAATTGAACATACTGTACTTCTATCCCCCATTTCTTTTCTGTCAAAAATAGACATGGAACTACTAAGGTCTATATGATTTCTTTGTCATCTTTATCGCTAACCAGGCATAGTTAGTTTAAAGGTCAGGACACACCAAGCCGACTTCAAAGAACTAGCACCGATGAAAGCTAACAGTGTTGTCGCCTCGCGTCAGCAGCGTCTGGACCAAAAAGCTGCGTTTGAACACACTGCACAGACTACAGCCTACTGCAAACTAACATGTGCGTTCTCTGCCTGCATGAGAGGAATTAGCTGTCCATATCAGCAGCTATCAATAGTATTCATCATTCAAAAGGAGAAACCGAAACAAAGATATACAAGATAAACACAGATATACGAAACATAAACAAAGCAGTGCTTGCTTGTCATTTTGAATATCAGTTTTGTTGTTAACTTTCATTATTTTAAGCGGCTCATGTTGTTATGAAAATATGCGCATATCTTTAAAGGGTTAGTATACCCAAAAATGAAAATTAGCCTACAAATTACTCACTCTCAAGTCATTCTAGGTGTATATGACTTTCTTCTTTCAGACGAATTCAGTTAGAGTTATATAAAAAATTGTCTTTGAACTTTCAAGCTGTTTAATGCCACTCAGCGGGTGTTGCATTGCTTCAGTCTAAAGAACTTAAATAAAAATCGGCCATCCATAAAAAAAAGTGTCTCACACGGCTCCGGGGGGTGAACAAAGGCCTTCTGTAGCGAATCGATGCGCTTTTGTAAGAAAAATAACCATATTCAAAACGTAATAATCACTTGAATCTAGCTTGTGCTCACTGTTGTAAACAGAAGCAGTTCCGGACGGATGACGTATAGCTGGATAGCTGTAGTCGAACAGAACCATTTTAATGGCCTAATAGACAAGAGATTATAGGTTACACCTCCCTTGTGCTCAACGTCTCTTGCTCTGTAGGTCTCTAAGCAGCAATCCACTGAGCTCTTATCTCATTCTTGGAGAGGGTGATCAACACAGATGGCTTGAGAAATTCTACACCCCACACAGCTCTTAAAAAAATGCTAATGCAATGTGGCAGCCTATTAGCATATAAAGATAACTGTCTCATTTTAACTTGTTAACATTTAACCTTAACTGACAATTCAATTGAGTCTCCTTGGCTATAAAAGAGTAAACTCTTAGTAGTAACATTTCCCTTGTTTCAATAAATAAGCATTAGCCTGATTAAATGGCAGGTGTACAGGGGTCTAAGCCTCACATACTAGGCAGGAGATATCAGTGACAGACCCTAAAGACCTCCAGTGTTCCTCGTTGTAAGAAAGGTTCACAAACAGCCCCGTTAGACCGAATTACACAGCAGACAGAACCAAAATCTCTGGACATTTTAAAGAAGCATTTACTGCTGAAGTTCAGGGAACAATGGCGTAACATGAAACCACTTTATACTGTGTCCGTACGGCTGGATGACATGGCATTAAAGTTTGATGAAACTGAAGCGGATCGGTGGGAAAGCCTGGGTCGTAAGTGTGTGTAAGGCTTGGCACTTAACAAAGAGAGATGTGGATCTGAAACAGTGCCAAATGTCTGGTCTCTCATACACAGACAAGATCACACAAACAGTCAGCCACACGATCATTATAATTACTGACAAATAACTATCACATAAAATTACAGGGCATGACCTATATAATATTTGAAGCTAATTCACTGTATTAGTCTGACAAACAAGTTCAAACAAGACAGACTTGTATTTTTTTTTTATTCTTAAAGTATAAAGTACACTTTCAGAATAACAAAATAATCCAAATAATCCTAAAGTAAGGAAACTTTGCTTCCTTTGATCCTATAAACAAACGTTGGCTTTCACGAGACTCACCAGCGCATGCACAACGCTGACCTCATACGTCATCCTCCCGGAACTGCTCCTGTGTACAACTGTTGGCGCAAGCTACATTAAAGTGATTATTACGTTTTGAATATGGATTTTTCTTACAAAAACGCATCGATTCGCTACAGAATGCCTTTGTTCACCCCCCGGAGCCGTGTGAGACACTTTTTTTATGGATGGGCGATTTTTATTTAACTTCTTTTGGACTGAAGCAATGCAACACCCGCTGACTGCCATTAAACCGCTTGAAAGATCAAAGACCATTTTTAATATAACTCCGACTGGATCTGTCTGAAAGAAGAAAGTCATATACACCTAGGATGCCTCGGGGGTGAGTAAAATGCAGCCTAATTTTCATTTTTGGGTGAACTAACCCTTTAAGTTCACTTAAATGCGAATTTCAATTTGATTCCTAGTTCCTATCCAATTAAAGGGAAAGCAGGCCAAAAAATTAGGCCAGTGTCACAAAGTCACAATTATATTTGCAAGAAACTGTTCTCTGGAATACCTGATTCTGATTGGTCAATCGTAGCATACCCACTACTAGCACTACTTTCACGCCCCATGCGTCACACACACACTTCTTGTTTCTTACAAATATAACTGGTTCTTTGCATCTTGATATAATTGGTTCTTTGCATCTTGCAACCCTTTAATGCATGACACATGCATGCACACTACCTGCTCAGCCACCTCTCAAATAAATATTCCTGATTTAAAGTAAAGTAAGTAAATATGAACGTGGATTGACACGAAAATGTAGTAATTACACCATAAATGCATATTATTAAAGTCTACTGTGTTTCACAGTCAACACATATGGCTTGTTGGCTAGGTTTAAAGGAAAAGAGCACTTTTAGATAAACAAGGCAATAATAGATGGCACTCGTGGAGGTAGGAAAACAAAGTTCTTTATGAACCACAGGATTGCTTGTAATAAAGATTTAAATGCAAAAGGAAAGGCAGTAGAGCTGACTGTTTCTGTCAATGGTAAGTTTGTGATAACGTACGAAAAGTAGTTTAAATGTTTTGCCAATTGCTTGAGCAACTTAATATATACATCTAGAAGTAAATGCAAAAGTAAAAAGCACTGAATGTGTTGTTTATATTTATTGAGTTCAAACATGTCTGTGAAAGATTTTATTACTGTACTGTGTAAAAAAAGAATCATAATGTTGAAAAAGCATTTTCAGTGACAATGTTTGGATTTGAAATTAAAATAATGGATAAATGTTGTGTTTGTGGTAAACAGCCACGGATCAGTAGCGGACTCCTGTGTGAAAGCTGCTTCCCCTCACAAGAGTCACCTAAGAGGGGAATTCCCCCCATTTTCAAAAATGAAATTCAGGCCCTGAATAAATGTCTAAAAATCCTGATTGGCGTATCACTATAAATAGTTATAAATTATAAAAATAAGACTTTAAAAAGACTGGTATGGGTGATCATATCGGCAGAAACTGCTTTCTGTGATCAGCCTCAAAAACCCTGATCGGAGCTCCCCTAGCATATTTACTAATGTCAAAACTAAACTGTACTTGCAAATATGAGTTTAACAATCAGTTGTATACATTTAGTTAAAAACTGTAAATTGTTTATAATTTGAAGCAGTGTGTAAGCAGAGTTCCTTTACTTTGAAATAAGTTCCATATTTATTTATTTAAATCACAGCCTTTTTGTAGCTTATTAACCATTACCTTTATGACAACAGAGCCATATCATAACTGAAATTTTACTTTAATTAATTGTGTACACTTTAATGGTATTTCGAAGACAATTGAAGTAAATATAAAAATTGCAAAGAGAAAGTCTTAAGTGGGTCAAAAACACCTAATATGTTTTCATTTAATCACAATTAACATGAAATTAAGTGCCCAGAGAACTTTGCATTTAGTTTGCACTTAAGTATATTCTTTCCAAGTACATCCCTTTCATACTAAACAAAAACTCCATTTTGAAAGTTGTTACCTTCACTTCAGTCAATATTAGGGAGTTATCATGTTTTTCACTTTAGAATACTGATCCAAATAATTAGTAAATCCGTTTGAAGGGTTTGGTAATACTTGCATCATTACTAGTTGGTTACCATGACCCTCACTTTAGAATTAATAATAAATTATGCATTATTCACATTAATTATGAACCTGGGTGTAGCACCTCTTAGTAGTTCTCCAGGAGATTACTGATAGTGAACTACCACTTTCAACTGAGCACTATTACTTACGAATTCATTAATTTCTTGTCCGTTAATGGTAGTAACTAGAATGTTAAAAGTGCATTAGTCATTTGTCCGTCTAGTTATTGATTAATGATGGCACTATTCTAAAGTGTTACCAAGACTGTTTATATGGTGAGCTTTTGTTGTTGTGTTTGACCACCACACCACCTGACACAAGCATTTATGGTGATTAATGAGACGTTAAACTGAGGTCCTGACTCTCGGTGGTCATTAAAAAATCCCAGGATGTCTTTCGAAAAGAGTAGAGGTGTGACCTCGGCATCCTGGCCAAATTTGTCTATTGGCCTCTGATCATCATGGCCTCCTAACAATCCCCATATCTACTGATTGGCTTAATCGCTCTGTCTCCTCTCCACCAATAAGCTGGTGTGTGGTGGGTGTTCTGGCACACTTTGGCAGCTGTCGCATCATCCAGGTGGATGCTGCACACTGGTGGTGGATGAGGAGATACCCCCTGACAATGTAAAGAGCTTTGAGTGCCTAGAAAAGCGCTATATAAATGTAATGAATTATTATTATTATTATTATGTATGCGATTAAAAACAAGCACACAAAATAGTTTCTGTAAACTTTATTTTTTATGTTTAATTGCATCACATATTTCTCGTATGCTTGCATTTATTCCGTTTAACGTGTTATTTATTGCCAGCACAGCTTCACAAATGTTGTCTTGCTTATCCAGCACTTCTTGACTTAAAACCGTCTGTGCAGAGCCAACATTGTGGGATGGTGTGGAATATACTACCGGTCCAGGTGCCGTAGGATGAACGGGTCTGGTTGCCGCTTCAGTGGTCTCATGGGCGGACACAGTTGGCATTTGTCTGTCTTTACAAAGAATAAAAAAAATAATAAAAAAAAATCAGAAATCTAAAATTATTATATCTCTTAGTTTTAACACTTTAAAATTGACTTCAATTATTTAATAAAACTGTAGCCTTACCATGTGATTGTGGCGAAGTGTTTTCCTGCAAGGGGGGTTCATCACGGTCACCATTGGGAATTATACCCGACAGAGAGGGTTCACCAATTATGCTGATGATGTGTTCATCGCATGCAGATATGCTGGATGACGATGGTGGTCCTCCTCCTGTTTGTATATGATTTTGTCGAAATGAAGTAATGCGTTTTTTACAGTCAAGCTTCATGTCGAACCATTTCCTTTTAACTTCCGGGACTGTTCGATTAACAGATGAAACTGCATTAACAGCTTCTGTAATGTGCTGCCAAGCTTCTTTTTTTTTGGGACCTGATTCTCCAGTATGTACGTTTGAAAAAAAAAAGTTGTTTTGAATGCACTTCCGATATTAAAACTTCAATTTCTGCGTCTGAGAAATTCTTCTTTTTCATTCACTTTTGAGAGGACATGTTGAAATCCTTATTTTCGTTTCATAACATGATGCCCATATATAGTTGTCAGTCGGAATTCATAGGCGGGGATTTTGCTAATTGTGAATGAGTGTGCACGAGCGCGCTATTTACGAATGATTGGAATTCATTAACATACACATGTTTAACTATTAAATCTGATGTGTACGAAGTGTTTGTGAATTCGGAGGACAGTTTTCGGGAAGGTCCGTTTTACGCGCAAATTACTCAAAATTTACTCCTATATTTACGAATGTTTCATGAATGAGGCCCAATGACTTTAAAATGTACTTTAATTTAAAGGGGTCATATGATGCGATTTTTCTTTTTCTTTTCGCTTTGGATTGTTACACGCTCTTGCGCATTTTTCAAAGGTGTACTTAAAGTGTGGCAAGTAATATTATATTATCTGCAAGTAGTTTTTAACTACAAGTGTTCATTCAATACAATTAAGCACATTCCTTTTTCATAAGAGATTAGAAAAAGCATTTGATTATGTTTTGTCAATGCATTACAAAATTATCTGAAAACATGGAAATAAAGACATATCAAGGTAATCATTAATTCAAAGTAGTTTGAAAGTAGGGCTGTAAAAAAAATCCTCACAATTATGATATGGACTTGTAGTTATAAAAGCAATGATTAATAAACTATAAAGGCGGTGATTTAATTGAATAAATATGGACTCTGCAGTTTCAAAGTGAATGAGCTGTGCTCTCTTCTGTCCTATACACACAAATACAATGTTTTCAGTATGTGCTCAATCCACATAAACTCCAGAAGGTATGTTTTGCTTTAAAACCACAGTATGGTTTGCCTATAACTTGCACTGTGAACACAACACACATCCAGGTAACAGAAAAGGAAGAGATGCCAGCGATTCATCAAAGTGTTCTTAATCTCTCAAAGTTTTTGAAAACTTCAAGTTTAAAGCACAAGAAAGACAGAGGACACATGTCAGAAAGATGCCAATGTCAAAAAGGATTACAGAGTCAAAGCAACCAGACCGCAGCAAGTCTGGCGCCTTTACTTGGCTTAGCTTGAGATGTGTCTTTTCTGTATGCATATGCATACACGTATGCTCAGCCATATGTTTCCTCACTATGTTACCAATTCAAATCAGATCTCCAACCCAATATCAAACAAAGCATGCTCATGGCAAATGATGCAAATGAGCAGAAGAGAGTCGCATGCATCATTTGTGTCTTTGGGCTCACAATCTTCTTGGCTTTATGTGTGTGAATCACCAGGCAGAGAATTAGAAATCAGATACATTATGTGGCAAAAATGTGAGTAGTTAAAAGTAGTTAAAATATAATAGACACAATTTGCAACAGAAACAACAGTTTACAGCAAGAACACTTATACACTGAAAAAAATGATTCATTGAATTTACATTTTTTAAGGTAAGTGGTTGCAATCAATTTATTTTAGCTACATTTAAATAAACAAATTTAGTTGACTAACTTTCAACATTTAAAAAAAAAAAAAAGTAGTTAAAATAAATTGTTTGCAACCACTTACCTTAACATTTTTTTAGTAAATTCAATGTATCATTTTTTACAGTGAGCACTCAAAATGACAAAAATGCACATCCCTGTTTAAAAAAAGACACTTATATTGAAAAGACATGCTGCATAGTGTGCAGTGTTTCATAAAACAGAAGTACATGGTATATTTAACACTTCCGTTATTTATTTAGAATTTATTATTTATTCAAAACAGTAACCTTGGAGAGTGACATTATATCTTATTGTCTATATCTTCGCTGCAGGCTTCAAATCTAGTGTATCCACTCCATTATGTAGTACTGTGTCTGTGATATTCATATGTGGTTATATATTTCTGTCTTTGTGACTGTATATCCAGACCACACCAGCATCCAAATGCAAGTTTTTTCTATGAGGGTTTAGGTGTAGGGTTACAGAATACAGTTAGTACAGTATAAAATCATTTTGACTATGGAAAGTCACCATAAAACATAAAAACCCAACATATGTGCGGGTGTGATTTTAGACCCTGTGGCTACAGAGCACCCTTGACTCGCCTATTATTCCATGAAGTTCATCCACAAGTTCCTTACAATGGCGCAGTGCCCAGAGGGACGTATACCGTATATGACACTAAAAGATCCTATAATCCTTAGTCTAATCCTTTGAAGCTGTTAATGTCACCCATTCAAAGGCAATATGGCCTAGATATGCTATTTATCTTCTCCTTCTTTCTTGTCACATCACAGAGAATGAGTGTGAATATGGATATGTAGTCTAATAAGTCTAACAACGGATTACATTAATCATTTTCTCAAGTAACGAACAATTATTTTGATAAATCTATATCTACTGATAGTCCGCTTGTCCTACTGAAGCATCCTGGGTAGCCAGTCCATCACAGGGTCAAGTCACCTTTATTTATGCAGCGCTTTATAAAATACAGATGGCATCAAAGCAGCTTTACAGTGATAAACAGGAAAATAAAAATTCAGTGCTGCTTCAAAGCAGTTCAACAGTCTGCTTTAAAGGAGCTCAACAGTCAATTTTCCAGTTAAAGTCAGTTTAAAAATGGTCATGATCAGTTTACAGTAACTATTTTTTATTTTATTTTACGGATTACATGATCACCAAACAATTTTGGGTGCAATGCGCAGTTTGTCCTGTAAACTATAAAAAATAAAAACATCACCAGCTGCTAAATTCAAATCTGCATTCGTTGGCTGGCACAGAGTCAGAGACAGCTGTGTTTTTACAGCGCTGTGCATTATAACCAATCACACACGATTCTGTTGAGCTTATGAATGCAAGGACCAATCAGAGGCGTTCAGATGAGTCACTGCTGAAACACCGCTGTTTTGTTCAGCGCGTGCTCGCTCAGTTCTCAGGTGATCTTTCTGTACAATGAAAGTGTTATAATTAGCAACTTATAATGTTTTTATTAAATTAAATACATATTAAAATATATAAACTATTGTTAAATATTAATATGTTAAATACATATAAAAAATATTTTATGGCATGACACCCATATCTGGTACTTAAGTAGTTAATAGATTACACTATTAGGCTACTTTGCCCATCGCCCATTATAAATCAACTAACATAATCTATATAGAGATGCAAAATGCATTTACTTACATGTATTTAAGAATCGAGATACTTCATGATATAGTTAACACGTTTGGGAATATTTAGAATAAAAAGGAACAAATAAATAAACATAATATAGAACCACCCCTGATTTTCACAATAGCTGTAAAGGTTTCATAATTTTTTTAATTCTTTTAATTTTTCTTTTCTAAAAAATCCTGTGTGTGTCATACTATTTAACTACATTTACTATATAGAATGGCCATGTAAATAAATTTGTGATCCATGCTTCTAGATTTGGGGACAAAAGCACCTTCTCAGTCAACTAGATCATGTATGAGATGAATAATTATGTTTAACTTACTAAACTGCTGATATATAGCTGTGAAACACTAAGTCTTCATTTCTGTTTCACTTGTTAATCTGGACAAAAGTATAGACAAAATATTTAAATTATGGATGTGTAATGTCATTGCTGTTTTCATGTTTATTATTGTTTGTTCATGTAATACAGGGATTCCTGAAGTTGATCAAACCCCCTGCAGCGTAATATGATGTTTAATGCATTTCATGTTGTTCATAACAAAGAATGGAATATATTTTCTTTTTATCAATATGGCACATAATAATACTATTCGAATGTGATAAATGGGTTAGGTGAAAAGTAATCTAAAAGTAAGTAGTCAGTATATATTACCGAAAAAAATTTGTGATCTAAAAGATTGTGTTAATAATAATCAGTAACGGACTACCGTTTGCAAGCTACCTGTTAATACATGTTTTTGGTTTTAATATTTGTATTGCGTGCTAACCGTTTTATAAAAGCATTAACATCCTCATACCTTATTGCTTGCATAACACAGTTGACTTATTATACTGAAAATGATAATCCAGTGCACAAAGTCATTTTTGATTATGTTTTGTTGGTTGAAGTTTTAATTTACAATGTCATTATAGTAATGACCTTGTATCAGAATAACCTTTTGACTCTATTTTCTGATTGGAGTCATGTTGAAAGGTGCTGTAAAATGTTGACACACAGACCTGCTTATTTTAACATTCTGTATTCATTTATTATTTAAATTAAATAAATGGTGGAAGAACTATTTATTCAGTTTATTAATATGAATTACTATTAAATCTCTTTATTGAAAATTGCAAAACAATAAATCACTGGAGGTTGTGTGCTTGTCATGTGTATTCTCTGTCCTGAGACTCCTATGAAGTTTGTAGTTTGTATTTTGTTTAGTCCCTCCAGGATTTCATGACTTTTTTCATGTTTTTTTGCAATGACTGATTTTGTGGTGGCAATTTCCAGAAATTAGCGAAAAACTAGCATTTAAAAAAAATTATATTTACCATATTGTAAATTGTGTTAGATGCACAACAGTCATACACGAAACAAAGAACAAACAAAATTCATAAAATTTGTTTATTTTAAAAAGAAGGACAAATATGTGCAACATAAAGATAAACAGTGTTTAATTTAGTTGTTTCATTAATATTAACAACAATACAGTAGACCTACAGTAAGGCACGGACCAATACTAACACACGTCCCAAACAGTTTTTCCCCCAAACAGTTTGTTTACTTAAGACATAACCGATTGCATTTACATGAATACGCGCCAAGATGGACATTTTGGTAAGTGTGCACGGCAAGTGCACAAAACAGAAATCTGCGGTCAGTCCGCCTGACTGAACTGAGTTCTCTTTCACGGTATACTGCAATTTTAATAACTTTTTATTACTATTAAAGTGCCCCTATTATGCCATTTCCAATATTGCCTTTCATGCAGTGTGTAATGTAGTTGTATGTGAATGTAAACGATCAGCAAAGTTGTAAAGCTGAAAGTGCACAATAAATAAAGTTATTGTCTCCCAAAATAAAGAATCGACTCTTCTGGAATCTGATTCCAGCTTGTGGTGGCATAATAATCGCAGATACAAGCAGTGTGTCATCTGAAGGTTTCAGATCCAGCACACAGGAGCTGCTTCTGTTTTGTGCATGACTGAAATGATCTGCTCTCACTACAGTATAGGGGTGGGAATCTTCAGGATTTTCACGATCCGATCCGATCCTGGGATTCACGATCCGATTCCAAAACCTACATTTTTTCCCTAATTAATTGTTCTGCTGTGCAAATACATCTTTACAACTTTACATAAAGAATCTTCACTGGTTTCACGATTCAATTCAGTTACGATTATCATTATCAACTCAATATCACGATGCGTCACATTCTCAGTTTTTAATATTACTGCACATGGCTACATTTTTTATATACATTTTATATCAAATTTATTTTGTGCAAAATTTACTTTTTTTTATTATTATTATTATTATATAAGCAGGCTACTTTTTAAAGCAATTACTTATTTAAAATAAGTGTCCTTTAAGTATCTCAGACAATAGTTATGGGTTTTTCTTTTTCCTCAGCATTATTGCTGTTTGATTATTACTGATGAGAAAATAGACAGTGGCAGCTTTAACACACTAATGCACAGATCTAGTTTGATAGATCACATGTTTTGTCCTGCTCTGAAAACTTAACTGACTGTGTTTACATCAGTTTCATATAAAAGTATTAAAAAATGCGAATGCATTTAACCGCAGCTGCGATCGAGCTTCAGGACAAACAAACACAAAGTGCATGTGAAAGTCTGTCAGTACGTGACTTTCATGCATCTAATACGTACTGCATTCCAAACGGCAGAAATGAAAGTATGTCTAAAGTAAAACACTGAAATAACTCACTGTCAAGGAATGCTCACGTGTCTCACAGCATATATTCTGTGCAATGAAGCCCGCCGCGATGCTCTCTATCGCACACACGTGCCGTATGTGGCCAAAAAATACCAAGCTCAGAATCGATTCTGAAATGTTCAGAATTGTTGAACAGAGAATCACGATGCATTGGAGAATCGATTTCTTCTTCCACCCCTAACTACTACAGTATAAAAGCTACTGTAGGTTAACTGAGATTTGACAGAGGAACCTGCGCCTCAATTGGACTCCTAACATGTCAAGTGTGATAAATATTTACAGTTTTATAGGCATCACCTTCTTTGATTTTATGTTACTACTTGTTACCGGCTATAGCCATGAATAGAATATGGACTTGATGTCCACTGCATGTATTCAAGCCTCTATTTTAAGCTGCTGTGTGAAGAGGACATTTTGAGATTCACACCTGTCAATCCCAATCACTGACTCTAATTGAGTGAATGTAGAATATGAATGCATCGAGATATCGGCAAGAATCTGTGAAACCCGAATTAATCCTCCAGACTGGCAGACCATATCAAAGAAGATCATTTAGCTTAGGCTGAAATCCTACAGCACTGACTCTAAATAATTCAACACAAATGGGTTTGAACCTTATTTTGTTTAGAAGGCGGACCTGGGGCCAGGGGACTAGAATGTACAGGGGAGAAAACCTGAATATTTATTGAATGGCTTCCATTTGGTGGGATGAAGGGATGAATAGCATGTTTACCTTGCAGCCTTCACAGGCACTGACACCATAGTGGTACCCCGAGGACTTGTCCTGGCAGACGAAGCAGGGTTTGTAGACACGAGGAGGGGGTAGAGGTGATGGAGGACTGGGGACCAATTCCTCTGAACTGGTGCTCTGAGTCTCAATGGCTGTAGGGGCAGAAAGAGACGAGAAACATAACTGATGATGATGGAGATGAAAACTCCAGTCTGAGAAAAACAACTGCCTTCAGATGAACTTAAGACTTGTTGGCACTTTAAAAATTATTGTATCACATATCGAATATAGCATTACTTAATGAGTTATCGCATACCGCATTTTTCTTCAATATCGCACAGCCCTTCTTCTGACAATATCTGATACCTTAAAGGGGTGGTTCACGGGTTTTTTCTAGGCTTGATTGTGTTTATGGGGTGCAGTCTAACATGTGTTAATGCTTAGTTTTTTTAAAAATGCATTATTTTTCACTTTTTACTTTTGCATTTACTTCTAGATTTATATATTAAGTTGCTCAAGCAAGTGGCAAAAAATGTAAACTACTTTTCTTGCGTTATAACAAACTTACCATTGACAGAAATAGTCAGCTCTACTGCCTTTCCTTTTGCATTGAAATCTTTATTACAAGCAATCCTGCAGTTCATAAAGAACTTTGTTTTCCTACCTCCACGAGTGCCATCTATTATTGCCTTGTTTATCTAAAAGTGCTCTTTCCCTTTAAACCTAGCCAAAAAGTTAGTTTGTGAAATTATGTCTCACACAAGGTTTTCAAATGACTTTATAAGTTATTTAATTAAGAAATATGAAGGTGAGTACCTCACCTTCAGCATTAGAATTATTTCACCTGCACAGGACAGAGACTGAGACGGTGCCGCTGCCTGTCATGCCAAACCTCTCACAGCAGGCGCGTCATCAGCCTGAGATCGTTTTTTTGAGATCTGCCTTTTTAGAGACCACCGATCAATCATCCCAACGCGATTATCGGATGATCGGTAGCCGATCAATCGGAGCACCCCTAGTATTCTCCATTGCAAATCCCCAGTTTTCTTAACCAAAGGTGACTTATATAAAACTCTCCATTCTGGTTTTGCATCTACATTAAGCTGAAGTACATCTCTCCAAGGTGTGTCATAAGTCTATTCAAAAAAGTTTTATTAAAAGCTTTTACACAATTTTTATATAATTGACGCGTTTCAGAAAGGCGGGGCATAGAGGAGAAACAATAATGTACAGTATGTGGAAAATAATGTGTTTTTTGAACCTTAAACCTCATAAACACATTTCATTACACCAAATACACAAAATAATGTTCTTTTTAGCAACATCATATGACCCCTTTAACAAATTAGCGAAGCTTATTTCCCCCAAAGAAAATAAAGGAGAAAAACAGAAAAGACAAAAAAAAAGAAAGAAGATGTACCAAACTACTACTTTTAGCTGACTTTAACTTTGTAAGAATTTTCTTCAGACGGTACACCTCCTGATCAGTAAAACAATTTTCACTTCTGAAAGTCTTTACTTTGTCAATGAACTGCATTATATCTGGAAAGTACTCTTCTATTTTCACCTTCCTCAAATTCTTCGTTGTTATCAAAAAAGACTTAAACTAAACCAAAACCGTCTTTTCTTTTAACTTGTTTTAGACATCCTACGAACTTTCTTTTTTGTGGAGTTTAAAAAAACATCCATCATCATTCAACAGTGGGACCTCCACTTCAGGATTTTCTTCCTCTATTACCATTTCCTCTTTTTCACCATTACTATCATCTGACTCACCTAATTCTTCCACTACCTGTTCTACTCCAGGGGAGATTCTAACCTCTGCATTATCACTTGCAGCAATTTAATCTTTTTCAGTTTCTTCCAAACTTTCCACCGGGTTTTCCGGAACAACAAGTGCCGTGCTTGGACCCGGCATCTCAGCAGCAACTGCTGCAATATTATTCTGCCCATTTCCGGATGCCTTGCTTGGACCCAGCATCTCAGCATCAACTGCTGCAACATCTTTCTGCACATTTTCAATGACAACAATCATACCATTCCTATAATTTCCTTTCTTTGGACACGCACGGACAAGATGACCATTTTCTCCGCAACCAAAACATTTAATTTTCCATACCTAGAAAGCATTCTGGAAAAAGTCTCATTCTTGATAAACGGCGGTACGATAGATAACGTTACCTTCTTTGAAGGGGTAGAAAGAGGGAGCACTGAAATAAAAATGCCATCAATCTCAATACCACTCTCTGTTAGCAAGTTCGCTAACTCAACCATCCTAACAAACAAAACGACAGCATTATTCATCAGTGATGCCGATAGAACATTTTCATTACCAACTACTGCACCTACTGCCAAAGCGCACTGTTCTACACTTGCAGTAGTATATACTTTTATTCCATGGCGCCTCGTTAGAAAATCTAAACTCCCCACACTTGGAGCCGCCATACTCCCAGTACACAGACTGGGAGTAAAATTCCATAAAACAACAACTTCCTCCTTACTACTATTTACCAAAAGACACAACGTAACTATTAACAAATTTACCAAGGATAGAAAAGGAGGAAAAAAGTAATTCAATCTCTCGTACCTCGCACTTCAGTCAAACACTCTCCATCCACGCTCCACACTCACCCGACGCATGCGCACTGCACACAGAGAGAGAGAGAGAGAGAGAGAGAGAGAGAGAGAGATGCAGAGCAGGGGACGCGAGGAACAGTATTAAGAACCGCTGCTTTAGAACATCGATTTTGAAACTTGTGAATCCATTAGAATCGTTAGAAGACTAAAATAGATTTTTACGTGCACCTCTAGTTTTCTCTTCCTGTTATGTTTTTTATATTTATATTTCTCTAAAGAAGCGCAGCATGGCCTCGCCCCCTTCGTTGCCTTTTCCAGAGGGCGGTGTTATCTGGGTTTGTTATGTCATGAACCCGGGAAGTAACTTGTTGTAGTCCCTATGAGCCGTTTTGTAGACATTAAACTGCCAGAATTTTAAAAGATGATATCTCCATTTGTATTGAACTTTCAGCTTCGTAACTTTTCAGATATTGTTTATGTTCAAACAGCAACATTACACACTAACTAACGTTAAAAAAGTGAAATCGCAATGAACCACCCCTTTGATATTCATGTATTTGCTCAGAAATGGGTTTTCAGTCATATGACAATAGCCTGACCTAAATTTCAAAAGTCACAGTGAAGAGTCTTATACTGTGAATGCAATACCTGTATTACATTTTTTTGAGCATTATTAGCATAGCTCAAAATATAACTGCATACGTTTGCAACATTAAGCTAAACAAAAAAGAAGGGGTCAAAATACATTTTGAGTGTGCTTTAGAAACAATAACAAATAAGCTAAGTATTGCTACTAAAATATTTTAATAAACATATAAATATAGGAAACTGAACAAATAGTCCCCACGCCCCCACAATGATTCAAAAGCAACAAAATCATTGTAAATACACTGTAAATATTTAATATATTGCCCAGCCGTAGCTGACAGCTGTTTCTGAATTATTAAAGTTGGTTTATAGGACAAGATAGACTGATTTCAATCTGTCGTAACTTGATGGAATCATAGCTCATGGTTGATAGCCACAAATCAAGCAGCAGGCTTCTAAACAGTGCTCTGTCTCTATGATCCAAAGCAACAAGACTGGCTCGAATTGATTTTTTTAACGTACTTCTGAGCACATCAGTTTAGTAAACAACATTACTGAGGAGAAACGACTGTCTTGTTTGAGAGAGTAACAGGATAAAGAGACTACGCTTATTGTCAGTGGATGAGATTGATTCCTCAAGCAAAGAACGCTGTTGTGTAATTGTGTTTGTGTGTGCAGAATAACAAGGGTACGCTGTTGAAGCTGAATTAGCCTCAGGCTTAAGATGGTTAATTTTCTGAGAGACCTTGACCAGGTACGTGTTTGCATTCGATTCAGCAGTTTAGGGGTATGAAGCACTTTTATTTTAAAATGCTCTTTATACTTGACAGCCTGCAAAACAAAGAGATCGGTTTTCTTCTTTGGGAAAACAGATGCCTTTGGAGATAATAAAAAGTATTTTATAAGCCTGGTTTCATAAACAGGTTTTAAACTTAAATAAAACTTTCTAAAGTTTAGGGATATCTGCTCTTGACAAGAGTGGTCTGGACCCTTCAGCAGACATTTTTAGTCTCTCCAGGACTATTGTGTACACCAGTAGACCAAACACATAGCCCATACTGTTGTGTTTAAAGGGGTCATATGATGCTGCTAAAAATAACATTATTTTGTGTATTTCGTGTAATGAAATGTGTTTATGCGGTTTAAAGGTTAAAAAACACATTATTTTCCACATACTGTACATTATTGTTTCTCCTCTATGCCCCGCCTTTTTGAAACAAGTCAATTTTTACAAAGCTCATCGGTCTGAAAAAGCGAGGTGTGCTGTGATTGGCCAGCTATCCAATGCGTTGTGATTGGCCGAATACCTCAAGCGTGAGACAGAAATGTTACGCCCCTCAACAATCTGTTGATACTGTGTCCCGGCCGGAGCGACGAGACAAAAACATTAAAACCCATTACAAACGAGGCATTTGTTGCATTCAGTGGGGACATAATTACTGATTCTAATGACTTATACTGCCTTTTACGCGTTGCGTTGCATTGCATCGCGCAAACATAAAACCCTGTCTGCATTTGTGATCAGAGAAATGACAAACAACAAGTGCTACTCCACACTGCCCAAAACTCGCGTTTGAGACATCAGTGGCAAATCCTTTAAATGAAAACGTACTTACGTGAGTCAGAACTGCCGGTATTTTAGTCTAACGTTACTCTCCCAGGATCAGTAAACAGTCCTCCATAAAATGTGCTGCACACATCTGGATATTTGGGTTGAAGTGTTCTGGAACAGTGTTGTAAATACAACTTAACTACTGATTTGTAGTCGTGTCCTCTTTTGGAAGACCAAACAAAGTAGTTTCGCTTTCACAACGAAAATCACAGCGGCCAAGCGGAAGCCCCGGCTTAGCGTGAGCTGAGGCCGGGCTAGAGTGAGCCGAGGCGGCGGGGTTGAGAACGGCGCAGCCTGCGGATCCGACGAAGGAGTGGCAAGCACATGTGACGACCCCGAGCTTCGTCCATGGTGAAAGTCGAGCATCAGCTCTAGGCATGACGAAGCGGATATCGTCCTCTTTTGGAAGGCCAAACAAAGTAGTTTCGCTTTCACAACGAAGCACACAGCGTCTTCAGGACAAAGCGGCAACAAAACTACAGCAAGAATAAAAGTTACGCCTTCTTTCTTTGCATGAACATTTGGGCGGCGTTATGCAAATCTTCCCACATAGTGAGGTAGATATGTGGGGGCGTGTTAGAACGAGCTGTTTTAGGTAGGTGTGGCTGACTCTTAACTTTTATAAAGAATATCTCTTTGGATTTGAGACTTTAGTCTTTGCAACTTTACAGATCTTCTTTATGCACCAAGAGCTTGTAACACTCCAAAGAGAAAGGAAAAATTGAAATCGCATCATATGGCCCCTTTAAGTAATATTTTCTGAATGTTTTGTCACCAAACTTGTCCATATGGTATTATGTATATACTGTATATTAGGGCTGTGCGATATTGAAAAAAAATGCGATATGTGATACCTTGTTAAAAAATGTGATATTCGATATGCAATACGATATTACTTAAAGTGTATAAAATAAATTTAAATTATATTTTAAAATATTTAAAAATGAAAATTATATAACCAATTTGTTTCACAATCTTTCTTGGAAAAGAAAGAATCACTATAACTTCTGAAAGTGACCAGCAGTGTTTTAGCATTACTTAAAAAGTAATGTCACAAATCAGAAAATGTAATTTAACATCTATGTGAACATACAAACAAAAATATTAATGACACTAATTTTATATCATTGCAACTTTGCTTTCCACACACTTTAAGTACATCTTTATATACCACAGCAAAAACTATAGTCTGAGAAAGTTCAAACATGATTAAAGGCAAGTGAACAGTCAGTAAAAAAAGAAAAAGAGTGAAAAAAGAACAAATACACAATTTACAAGCATAGATAAAATAAACGGTAGTATTCAGGTACAGAAATGTAATGAGTGTAAAATAACACTGCATAGTGTTCACTGTATGAATTAAATTTAGATTAATCTTTGTTATAGCTGTTTTGTTGTTTGATTAACATTAGTGACATATTCAGCAGCACGTATTTATAGGCTGCTGTCCCTTTAAATCTGACTGCACCGATCCAGTATAATGATACACATCCGATTTCTTTCTCCGCTGTTTACATTCATTTAAAACCTAACTGACTGCGTTTACGAGAATGATCGTCGAGACGGGTACTATTGACAATTCTGTGTGTATGTGTCTGTTCATGAGGAGATGCGAAAGACGAATCAACTCGGCCTATTCTTAAAATGATAATGATATCGCACGCCGTTGCAATATGCATATTGCGATATTTACATTTGCGATTGTAACAAAGTTCGTAAGTCGGGAAGAAGGAGGCAGAAACCGGCAAACATTTAAATAAAACTTTAATAATAAAATAAACACAAAATAGCACGACAGCCCCTCACGGACGACTGTCGCGCACAAACGAAACCAAAACACAAAATAAAGTCCAGGCCTGGTCCTCTTTCGTCTAACACGGTTGTCACTCCTCCTCTTTATCCTTCCGGAGCTCCTCCGTGAGACTCGAGACCGGTGAGTGGTGCAGGTGTCGCTCATCATCAATTACTCCACGGCTCTCGGCCCCGCCCCCACTCATTACAGCGATATTTCGATATATCGTGCAGCCCTACTGTATATTATATATACATATTTATTAGTGCTGTCAAACGATTAATTGCATCCAAAATAAAAGTTTTATTATGTATATATAAATACAAACACATGCATGTATATATTTAAGAAAAATTTGCTATGTTTATTAAATATATTTATATATAATACAAAATATAATAACATAAATATTTAAATATATAAACGTAAATATTTTCAAAATATATACTGTATGTGTGTATTTATATATACATAATAAATAAACACAGTACACATACATATAGTATTTAAAAAAAAACGTATTTTGGATGCGATTAATCGTTTGAATTATATGATGTTTATGGTGTTTCCCCACTCAATGAGCAATAGCTGTACTGAAGCCAGATAACTTCTTACTGTTCTTTATTTCTATATCTGCAGTAATTTTTTTAGCTATTTTGCTGTATTTTTAGCTATTTAAAGTATTCAAAAAACATAAACAGCTAAATAACATAAAATAACAAAAAATTGTTAATATGACTTAATTTTAAAGGTAATTGTTTGTAGATTGGTAAATGTTAGGTAGAATTTAACAAATTTCTCTATGTATGTCATAAGCTGTTAAATCTAGGTAGTCTTTACTCAACACAAGGGAAGTCTACCCCATCAGATTGAGTGCATTTATGTGATTGCTTTCTAAGTCCAAGACCTTCTATGCATGCAGCTGAAAATTCAGAATACTCAACACATGAGAAGAAGGAAGCGATGCAACTCCATTCAAACTTACCTAGGCTAGTTCTTCCATCTATCATGACACACCAGGTTTGAAAGGGCAGAAGATTTTCTAGGGACAATGACTTTTACATGACTTCAGAAGGTTTGTTCATACAATGTTCTGTCATGAAACTCTAGATGGCACAGTTCTAACTCATAATCATATCATTATTCACAAGTCACAGCTGATTGGTTTCTTTTCATATCAGCAGCTAATGAGCTTGCTGCTCAACATTCAAATACTTGGCTAGTGCTTGCTGTAGCAGTTGCAACGCACTTCAGAAACCCTCCACCTTCCCCAGCTCCACCTGTATAGATCTGCTACGGGATGATTTCATATATGTTATATGCAGTGTTGGGAGAAACGCATTACAAATGTAATAATATTACAGTAGCATATTACTTTTTGCTGTAACGCAGTAATATAACGCAATACTAATAAAATTTGGGTAATATTATTACTCGTAACAATCTCAGTAACGCAAGTTACAACAACATATTTTAACTAAAAATTAAGTGGTGAATTTACCAACACCGCAAAACAGCACCAGAGAAAAAATTCCGCGGGTAAAATAATTGATCTATTTCCTGTTGCTGGAATTAGATGGTTGAGATGACTGCAGAGACAAATTCTACATTTGTGAGATGGACACACTCCTGTTATTTTTAGTTAATCGGAGAAAAGGATAAGAATGCATAGTCAGGTGCAATATGTGTGACACCAAACTCTCAACATGGAGAAATAGCACGAGTACTGCTGTCGCGATTCATCGATTTTATTCGACTATTCGATTTTTAAAAATTCTCGACTTAATTTTGCTTGCGTCGACTAACCGGCAAAATACCAGAAGTGGCGCATTTCACGGACGAGAACCCATAAAACACATTTAGACTGTTTCCCAAGGCTGCATGATATATTAAACCCACTGAAAAAAATAATTAAGCATTATTGTGAATTCACAAACGCTACGATTTAATTAAATAATTATATGCAATGCAGTTCTAATACAGTATTTGTACTTTAATTATTTACATGCGTGTAGGTTAACTACGTGTGTCTCACAGCGGCTCCATTCACAGTAGTTCCACAGGAACTGTTATCATTTACATGTGTGGAGCGTCTCAAACTACATCTCTGAATGTTGATGTGAGTTTGGGTTTATTCTAACGTTTATCTGGGAACGCAGCGTGCGCCATTTCACCAGATTTGTAAGGTAAATCATTTATAAATCTACGCAAAATCAGGAGAATACATAGCGGTTTCAAAATAAAAGCTCAAATCCTCATTCTGAGTTTACACATTTGATGTGCACATATTCTTTTAATTAAAGTGGCTGTAGCATTTCTGTCCTAAAGAAATGGCCAAATATTAAAGATTAAGTTGACATTTTAATTAAATGGTGCTTGGTTAATATTAAACAAGTATTAGATCGCACAGCAATGTGTAAAAATAATAATCAGGCCGTTGGCGCACCCTGCAGGCCTTTGTTGTAATGCGCAATGTACATTAGCACTATTGTTTATAATACATTATGTATTTTAACAGTTTTGTTCAATAAAACCATATGATTTCTTGCTTTTGA
This sequence comes from Sinocyclocheilus grahami, assembly GCF_001515645.1. Classification (NCBI taxonomy): domain Eukaryota; kingdom Metazoa; phylum Chordata; class Actinopteri; order Cypriniformes; family Cyprinidae; genus Sinocyclocheilus; species Sinocyclocheilus grahami. Next base: position 356,240 of record NW_015506169.1, read on the forward strand.
TACTTTATTTGAACTAATTATTATTGCTTCATTGCTATTATATATGTATTTTAAGTAATTTTAAAGGCTATAGTTCACTTACATCTATTTTTATTACCACAAAAAAATTAATTATAATTATAGGGCCCTATGAAATCTGTTTTATTTCCAAATTCAGTTTTTTTCCATTTTCATTTTTCTATACTCTGTTTTAATGGTTAAATTAAATTGTATTAATCAAAAAGCCTGTCTAATTAATTGAGTTTTACAGTTTTGTCTTTACCAAATTCTGTATTCCATTATTTTCTGGATTCAATTTTAATGGTCCCATTAAATTTTAATAATCAAAAGCATCTCCAATTAATTGATTTTATTTTTAAAATAAGTTTTTTCAGAAATACTGCACATTTACATTTTTCTCCTAGATAAATTCTGGTAAATAACATTTCTGGTAAATACTCCTTTAAAAAGTGTTTTTTGATTATAATTGTATCATTAGTAGACTAGAACACGTGGATATGTTGTCATTCTTACACTATAATACTGAACTTTGATTTCAGTGATTTGGACTATGAGATGGACACTTGCTTCTTGCACTCTTATGTTGCACTTTACTTTTGCTTTAAAAAAAGGATTTCATTGAAATTTGGATTCATTTGGTTTAATAAAATATAGTTTAATCAAATATTCTTAAGTAAAATTTGTGATTTGTTTTGGTGGTAAATTAATCGTTTAGATTAATCGATAAATTAGTCGATAGATTAATCGAAATAAAAATAGTCGTTAGTGGCAGCTCTAAGCAAGTAAAACCTGGAAACACCTGGACTGGTGCCACTAACACTAAGCTATCGGAGAGAGCTGCGGGGTCGGAGCAGAGAAAAAAAGGCGGTGGACGAGCACAGAAAAGCAACAAAAATTAAGTTTAATTAAATCATAGTCTATAAATAAAATGAATGAATATGCAAAATATTTGACTTAGCCCAATTAACAGATTAACAAAACGAAAGGAAAAGACTGTTAGGCTATATGCTGCTGAGTTTGGTTCACAGGCTATTTGTGTTGCGCGGCGCTCTACGAAAGTCCACGGAAAGGAAACCGAGATGACAGAAATAAAAGTAAACACACTGCAGTTTCGAATGATCTGTATGACCAAAAATGACGGAGTATTTTTTGTTTGTTTGTTTGTTTCCGCTGTTCGATCGCGCCGGCGCCTCACCCACACACATAGCCTACAGCATTGAAAACGTTGCAGCTCATTATCAAAATAAAATACAGTCAACCAAACATATAGATACACTGGTTAATTTAAATAGTGCGTACTGCGTAGTAAAATCCATGCCGTTCAGCCTGAGCTCGGGCCAAACACACATTTGCTCATGTGACGAGGAAGTTTTTTTAAGCACGTTAAGTAAGCCAGGTTTACATAATAAAAGTTTAGCATTCAAATACATCGCAAATATGGACACATTTAATTTGATTAATGCCGAATGAGAGAGGTGGGCTGCGCGAGAATGCCGTTTGCTTTCAGTTTCGCATTGAATTAGCCTAATTTTGGCTTGTTTAGCAACTTATATTTTTCATTGTTTTCTTCTGAAACCGTTCAAAATAGCCTATAGGCTAGGTATTGTGTTTATTGTTTGTACTAGTGTTGTCACGGTACCAAAATATCAGTATTCGGTACCAGTACCAGTGAAAATCCACGGTTCTCAGTACCAATATCAGTACCAAAGCAAAACAAAAAACATGCTAATTAAAAATTTTGACTACTTTCATTTAATCCAAAATGTGTACAAATTAAATTTTAAAGGGCTTTTGAAAACCTAGAGCTATTCAGCCAAGAATAACAACTAAGTTAGCTAAAAAAAAAAGCCCAGAACTTCTGACTGATATGACACAAACAATGTTAACCATTTGTACAATCTCTAACACACATATTTTAGATTCACAATTAATTTAAAAGGCTCTGGTGTGTAAAAATAGTAAATATCATCATGTCCTCCTGTTTTTTTTTACCCTAATAAAAGTTATAGGAGCATTAAATAGTTTATAAAAAAACTTCATTCATATTCTCATTATATTAGCATTAGCCACGCTTATGCTAACGATTAACTACTCTAATCATTTCAATCCAACATTCAAATTAAAATATTGAATAATATGCCGTGTTTCCCCCAGAACGTGCACTCTATTTGTGGCAGCATATATATGCAAAATCATTCTCTGCCAGCAAGAGGCGCTTGTAGAGCAGGAGAGATCAGGTTTCCCCAGTAAAGCTGTACACAAAGCAGCGCTCAGCTCACAAATGCTACTCAGGCATTACAGGCAAGATGAAATGAAAATGACATCCATAATTTTCTGAAGACAGTCGTTTCCTTCAGAAATACAGTGATATAAAAACACCCGCACCGGGTTTCGACTTTGACATGTGCAGTGCTCATGTTTATTCAACGAAGTCAAAGCCTTTTGGAAAATCTCTTTGTGGCGGTCAGTTTTGATATTGTGGCGGGCGCCTCAAATAAATCAATATATGGGAAACACAAATATTAAAAATTAAAATGAAACTTACCTGCTTGAACTCTTTCATTTGATCTGGGTGTCTGTCTTTAAAGTGTTTTGTTAGTTTGGTGTGTTTACTCGTTTTGATGTCACCACGTCTTAGTGCTTTTATAAGGAGAGCGTATCTGCGCACTTTTCGGATAGCAGATCAAGAACCGGGTTGACCGGGTACTCGGTACCACCGGTACTTAAAAAAACCTGGTACCGTAACATTTTAATTTTTTTAGTACCGACTTGGTACCGAAGTACCGGGTCTTTTGACAACACTTGTTTGTACATTATAACATTTTGCTTTATTTACCGGTGTTATTTATGAATGTAATAATGCGGTTTGTGCTTATCTGTGTTTAACCTAAACTACAACATAACATTAATGTAGACCTACATACCGGTATCTAAATATGATTTTATAATTTTATGCTATATACACCCACCACATTACCCTCCACTGGATGTAGAATGAGCAGCCAGCAACAAACTACATTTTGGCATTTTATAATACTTCTGTGGATATTTTGGTGAAAGTAACCCAAAAGTAGTGTAACACATTACAATTCAGAAACAGTAATATTGTAATGTAACTAATTACTTTCAAAAGACAGTAACTAGTAATATATAATGTATTACATTTTGGAAGTAATTTGCCCAACAATAGTTATATGTGCAGCAGCAGTATTTCTTACATGCTTACAGCAGCATGTCTGAGGGTGTATTGGCAGTAGCAAGTCTCAATACTTGCTCTGCAGCAGTAGCAGCATAGCAGATCTATTTTGTACGGTGGCCGAGAAGTGCAAAACAAATCACAATTCTGAAAACAAAATAACAAATTACAAACGCAAATGCAAGTCTAAAAAACAAAATAACAATTCAGAAAACACAACAACAATTCAGAAAAAATTATAACAAGTCAGAAAACACGAATGACAAATTCGAAAACAAAATAACAAGTCAGAAAACACAACGACAAATCAGACAAACCGGAAGAGGTAGGTATAGGTTGAGACAGCGCCATTGGTTTGGGATTACTCACCGCTGACTGGACGAGACATCTGTCAATCAACGTATGCAGGAAGAACCAGGCGAAGAACAGCAGAGTCGTGGTAGAAAGTTCGGAGATGGTATTAAAGTAGCTCAGTTTAAATGTATTGTATGAATAGCCTTTACTATGGAATAAAAATACGGGATGTCTATTTAGATTTAGTTAAAAGCAGCCGTCAAACATCAGCTCCAGTGGTGCAGATGGGTAAGTGTGTGTCATTGGCTTTTTGACGCGATCGACCCGGGTTCAATCTTGCCTTTTGACAAACGTTTTTTCCCTCCCTTTTCAAATCTCGTATTAGCAATGGATTCTATTTACACTAAGTGAAAATAGCAGTATTTTTAGCAATATGCTATTTACACTAAGTACAAATACCTATTTACACTATGTTAAAATAGGATTTCTACTATCAAGTATACTACTTGTTGCAAATAGTGGCAATTATCTATACTTCAGTATTGCAGTACATTATAAAATAGTATGCAATAATAACGTATTGAGTGTAAATTATAATTTTTATTTTAATTATTAAATGGATGCCACCTTATTGGTACAATAAAGCCCTCCCTACACCTACCCTAACCCTACCCGATACTTTATTTTCAACTTTTTGATTATTTCCTTAATTTTTATTGAAGATTAATGCCTTTACGATGTGATATGCGATTTGAAAAGGGAGGGAAAAAAAGTTTGGCAAGAGGCGGGATCGAACCCGGGTCGATCGCGTCAAAAAGCCATGGGCACGCACTTATCCATCTGCACCACTGGAACACGTTTTTCAGCCGCTTTTAACTAAATGTAAATATACACTCCATATTTTTTATTCCAGAGTAAGGGCAATTCATACAATACATTTAAACTGAGCTACTTTAATACCATCTCCGAACTTTCTACCACGACTTCTTCGGCTGGTTCTTCCCTGTACAAGTTGATTGACAGATGTCTCGTCCAGTCAGCGTTGAGTAATCCAAAACCAATGGCGCTGTCTCAAACTATACCTACCTCTTCCGGTTTGTCTGATTTGTCATTGTGTTTTCTGACTTGTTATAATGTTTTCTGAATTGTTGTTGTGTTTTCTGAATTGTTGTTGTGTTTTCTGAATTGTTATTTTGTTTTTTAAACTTGCATTTGCGTTTGTAATTTGTTATTTTGTTTTCAGAATTGTGATCTGTTTAGCACTTCTCGGCCACCGTAATTTTGCCAAGACCAAACACAAATTCCTCATGAAATCAAAACACACTATTTACCCTATTTACTTTGTTAGCACACATTGTTAGTCTTGAGCTGAACAGTTAATCCATTGAAAAAAAAAAACAGTTTGTCTTGGTAATCTTTATTCAAAATCTGAACATTTACTTCCGCTCTGGAATGGTATCCCATCTCTTTGATGGTTTTGGACTTTTGATACAAGAAATGATTCTCCATTATTACATCAAACTCAGTAAATAATAATAATAATAATGAACATTTTTTTGACCAGAAATGGACCAGACAGCAATCAGAACTCTAGCAACACATTTCCAGACTTCTCAAATCCAGATGAACAGGATAGATTAATCCGGCTACAGTCTCTATTTAAAGGGGTCATATGAAGTTGCTAAAAAGAACATTATTTGGTGTATTTGGTGTAATGAAATGTGTTTATGCGGTTTAAGGTTCAAAAATCATATTATTTTCCACATACTGTACATTATTGTTTCTCCTCTATGCCCCGCCTTTCTGAAACGTGTCGATTTTTACAAAGCTCATCGGTCTGAAAAGCGAGGTGTGCTCTGATTGGCCAGCTATCCAGTGCATTGTGATTGGCCGAATACCTCAAGCGTGTGACGGAAATGTTACGCCCCTTACCATACTATTATACTATGATGACTTTGTCTCGTATGCTCCGGCCGGAGCGACGAGACAAAAACATTAAAACCCATTATAAATGAGGCATTTGTTGCATCCAGTGGGGACATAATTACGGATTATAATAACATATACTGTCTTTTTATGCATTGCATCGTGCCGCGTAAACATAATACTGTACGCTACACTGCTCAAAACTCGTGTTTGAATCGTCAGTGGCATATTCTTTAATATAAAAAATGTACTTACAGTCTGTGATCAGTATCAGGATCAGTAAACAGTCCTCCATAAAATGTGCTGCACACATCTGAATATTTGGGTTCCTCTTTTGGAAGGCCAAACAAAGTAGGTTCGCTTTCACAACGAAACACACAGCGTCTTCACGACACGGCGGCAGCAACAAAACTACAGCGAGAATAAAAGTTATGCCTTCATTCTTTGCATGAACATTTGGGCGGCATAATGCAAATCTTCCAACATCGTGATGTAGACATGTGGGGGCGTGTTAGAACGAGCCGTTTTAGGTAGGCGTGGTTGACTCTTAACTTTTATAAAGAATATCTCTTTGGATTTGAGACTTTAGTCTTTGCAACTTTACAGATCTTCTTTATGCACCAAGAGCTTGTAACACTCCAAAGAGAAAGGAAAAATTTAAATCGCATCATATGACCCCTTTAAGCACACATTGATTGTGTACAGCTGAAGTCTCTCTCTGAGTGCTTGATCTGGTCGTTTGGACAGACGAATGACTCTTATTGATCTCGTATCTCACTTGTGCACCTCCCCAGTGACGCTCCTGTGAGGGAAGACTGATTAAATTAATGAGAGCAGCTTGACATTTGTTTCCATTTGAGTCAAGACTATTAGTGCCGTGGCTTGTGGTAGAAAACAATGGTTTCCATCTGGAGGGGAAAGGAAAGGACGTGTGGCATCCCATACTTGGAATTTGTGCTCTGCATTTAACCCATCCAAACTACTATAAGTAGTGAACATACACCCAGAGCAGTGGGCAGCTAATGCTGTGGCACCTGGAGAGCAGTTGGGGGTTTGGTGCCTTGCTCAAGGTTCTCACCTCAGTTGTGGTACTGAGGATGGAGAGAGTGCTGGATAGTCTTTCCCCCCACAACAACTCCTACCAGACCTGAGACTCAAACCCACAACCTTTGGGTTACAAGTCCAACTCGCTATCCATTAGGCCATGACTGCCCCAAGTCACTGGTACACTGGTGAGTCACTGGTAGTATCCATGTCAGTGCTCACAATATTTGCCAATCTGCTTTAATTGTTGAAGACCACCTCGACCATTTATGTGTCATCTACTTGTAACAGGGGGACTGAGAAAGACTTTCTTAAAATGTTTAATAGCTACAATTAAACAATCAAAATTAAATTAAGAGAGCAATTACACAAGACAGCTGTTAGTCCACAATCAAAATGGCAAAAGACAGACTAATTTTAGCACAAATCATCCCAAACATAAGAACATGAATGCAGAGGTGCACATCCATCCATCTTAAGCCCAAGACACACTGCACGACTTCAATCATATAAGATCATTGCATGTCACACTGTGCGACATAGCTCTAATAAACTTGGCTACGACATGTATGATGATGACACCTATTGACTCGTACGCTATGACGCACGTTACTATAGAAGAATAAAACTTCATCAGCATGCGTTAGTGGTAAACAAAAAGAGCATGATAAATCACACATTAGAAGTTGTAGTTTTTATGTGTGATGAAAAAAGTGGAAGCGGCAAAAGAGGAAGGGATAAGAGCTTGAGGTAAGCAGTTTTATGTTTTAGCGCCATGGTGCATTGATTTCATGTCGCAGTTTTATTGGCTGGTCAGTAACATGGATCGTAGCAGCAAACACACTGTGCGATGATCATGCTGTATTGTAGGCTATCTTTGGTCTCAAGACCGTGACAACGGCCGTCTTTGAACCTCTCTCACTGTACGACACAGGACCACCGATTAGGAGCCACGATCACAGAAATCGTCACGATTGTTTCACGATGCCAATCTTTCGTCTAGGACAGCCGAAAATTGTGCAGTGTGTTTCGGGCTTTATAAGCAAACTCCAAACAGAAAGGCCTCAGCCAAGACTCAAACTAGGGACCTTCCTGCTGTGAGACGACTAGACATGTGCTGGTATTCGGTAATGCGATATATCACGATAATGAATATGCACAATATTGTTATCGTGGGCACTTCAAAATATCGAGAATAATTATTTATTACAAATTATTTCGATTTTTGAACGCATTTTAAGAATACCTTCCCATCAACTGGTCTCAAGAATACCTTCCCATCAACTGGTCACAATGCACAACACCGCTGAATGCTGTGTCAAAGTGTAAACAAGCGCGGAGGAGAAGCGCATGGCGGAGCGAGTGAGACGCTCTGGATAAAGCGCACATTCTCTCTCTGACAGCAGATGGTGCTGAACAGCAGAAATGCAGCCATTTAGGAAACCCTGTAAACAAAACAGCTACGCTACTTTCTCTTTCTGAAATGTGTTTAAATGATTTAAATAGATGTTTCGATTTTTGTTTTCGCTATGTGTTTTGATTTGTGTTCATCACAGTGCCAAATACTTAGGCTATTTATTTTCAAACTTTTTTACATTTTAATCTGGACTACAACATAGCCTAGATATAGTTTGAAAGTGTTTTGATTCGTTATTGTTCGGTCACACTTTACATTAGGGCTTCATTAGTTAACATAAACTGCCAATGAAAAATTCTTCTAAACATTTATTAATCTTAGGTAATTCCAATATTTAATAACACATTGTTAAAATCAAAAGTTGCAACTGTGTAATTTAATGAGCTAACATGAACTAAGAGTTGTATTTTTTTAACAAAGATTAATAACTTCTGTAGCAAATGTAGCTATTGCTCAGTGTGAATGTTAATGCATTAACTAAGGTTAACTAAAGAGATCTTATTATAAAGTGATACCTATTGGTCTTTATAATTCTTTTACACTTTAATCTGTGAAAATATTGTTAACTTTATACAGTTTTGTGTATTACTTTATTGTATTTAAATGTTCAGTTATTTTTGTTATTTTCAGTTATTTCAAGTTATTAAACTTGTTATTAGAGGTCGACCGATAGTGGATTTTGCCGATACCGATAGCTAGGTTGGACCACACTGACCGATACCGATTAATTAACCGATTGTTTTAAAATTGATACTGAACAAAAACTAAAATAGTGCTTTATTAACAAAACCAGTACTGAACCATACTAGTAGTAGTAAAAATAATAATAATAATAGTAATAGTAAATGTTGAAATTAACACACTCTAACAAGGAACAATACTTACACAGCTTTCATTAATCTTAATTATTTTATTTTAAAGTGTTACCATTTCATTTCAACTGTCATGCTTAAAGATGCACATCTTTAAATATATACACAGAGGCTATAGCATTAAAACTATATACATATGGATGGATGTATAACCTCACACTTTAACTGCTTCTATTCTTGAACACTTGATGATTATCTAATCAAAATAAAAGTGCAGTGCTGAGTCTAGGAGAACTCACCGGTATCACACACACGCCGGACGCGTCGCGTTCAACTCGAGCAGCGGTCTAAAACTGTTTATTTAATCACCAAACGGACACAAGTTTACTTCAAGAATGAACAATTTGGTATAGATGAGTTTGAAGTTCGGCATTTAAAAAACGGAGCAAACGGCAAGAGAAAGCGCAACCTATATTATAGCTCTATAAATGAATGGCAGGATTTTCTGTCGGCTGCATTTAAATCCGCGTCTGAAGTTTCCCGCTCTGTTCAGCGTGCAGTATCACGTGTCTAAACAAATAGCACGTGCTGTCAATGATTTCAACCACTAGAGGCTGCTCTCGCACTGTATAATGACAGCAGATCCTTCTCAGCCATGGACGCAACCCGGGAAAACAATCGGCATGTATTTTTAACGATGACCGATAGTTCCAGCAATCAACTATCGGTGCCGATACATCGGTCGACCTCTACTTGTTATACTCTATTATGACAACACTTTTTTGCAACTAAATTTCAGTATCGTGATAACACCATATACCGTGATTAAAAGCATTAGCAATTAATCATGACTAAATGCATCAATTAATGCATCATGACAATTTGATACCGGCAAATCCCTAGAGACGACACTGAGCCACCGTGGCGCCTCATGGCAGCACATTCATAACAAAATCATAACTGTAACACTGTAGGCAAAAAACACCATTCTTCCATTATAACACTGGGTTATTACACCAGAGAGAAGAAAGATGACATCTGCAGAATATAAATAATCATTCTTACATTTCACTCATTACTGTTTATTTGAAACGCAATGCAGAGACGAGAGGTTCAGGCCACCTGCGGACACATATGAGGAACATAAATGCATTTCCATTTACTCTTTCTGGTGACAGGCTACATTCACCACATGAGGTGCATAGGAACCTCTCTCCATTTTCTGGGCGATTAAATCTCATCGAAGTGGCCGGGCGACTTCCCGCATGCTAACATGCACAGAGCAGCCAGTAGATGAGTAAAGGACAATGACAGACAGGCCAGGAAGAGGGCAGCAGAAACGGTGAGCTGTGCTGTTAGAGAAAGTCTCATGGCTTGTCTCACTGAACTCTTACCCTCTGGCTGAACCCACCGCAGGGTCAAACAGGAAACTCTCACACTCATTCCAGACTATTCACTCAATGGGGGGAAAACAAACTGAACAAACTGTGCTGATGCACACAGTCAACCCAGAGACAGGTCTGACCGGTCGACTGCCACGGAAAAAGAGAGAGAGGGAATGAGAACAACAATTCTGAAGGAATGTGCACAGGATCCTACCAATCCTGAAGGGATTCCCAAATGGATCCAAATGGGAATTACAGCATAATAAAAAAATTCAGTTCAATCCTGAAAGGATTTCTGGTACAATTCCCAGTAGGATAAAATGCTTCTGCAGGACATCAAAGGGAATTTAAAGAAACTTAAATCTACCACAGTTAAAGCAAGTTATGTTAATACTATCTATAACACTTATTTTACGGCGTCCTTTTTACACATTACATGTACTTACTAACATAATAACAATTCATTATTACATGCAAGTAACCCTAATCCAAACCCTCATCCTAATCCTAACCATATAGTAAGTACATGTAGTTAATTAATATTACTCAGTACTTAAATGTATAACTACACTGTAACAAGGACACCTTAAAATAAAGTGTAACCATGCCATCTATTATATTTATATTTGATCTTTTAATACTTTTAATCTTTTTAAAAATAGTACTATAGTACTATTACTAATCTATTACTATTGTACTAGTATGCTACTACTAGCATTGTACTAGTAAAATAACACTATTATTTTAAGATTTATTAACTACCAATAAGAAGTGAAATGTCCAGATTAATAGATGAGTGTTATTTTTATTCTTATGCTTTTATTAAGTAATTTATTATTTTCAATTAGCATGTATCAAGAAATTAGGCTGGGCTCAGGGTAAAAATGCCACTAAAAGCAACATATTAACATGTTTAAAAAAAAATAAAATAAAATTACAGTTTGTAATTTCATTCCACATTAATCTGGTGACAATGCATTAAAAATAGGAGATGAACAAGTAGCACCAAAAGTGTAAATAAGTCTAGGAACAATCACAGTGTTTGCTTGTTAGTACATCTTTGTGTGTGTCTTCTGAAATGTGTCTCTGTAATTATGCCTCGTTTATTCTGTATGCCAAACAGCAGTAAAATTGATCAAAATTTGGGACCAAAATTTATTTGGACACTTTCACCTGACCATGTTTTCGAAATGCAATTACAGGTTTTAAATAAATCGCAATAATAACCAGCAACAAAATATAGTTTTAATATTGAATCTGCAAATCCCCTAGTGAATAATGCACAAATAGATCATGCAGTTGTTTTGAACTATTTATATATGTAAATTAAAAATGTTTTCAATTTCTGTACATATCAAATTGTAAATTATCAACCACTGAAAAATGTCCTACTTTTAGTCACTGAGCATCGTGTAGATAGAGAACATTATCATATTCTATTTCTGATATCTGCAACATATGATCAGAGAGGGCAGCTGTTTTTAGTAAACTCACATTTTCCATGTCCGTAATGAATACGGTAAAGGTTTCCATTATCCAAAATTAATTGAAATAACTTAGCTGACCCTGTTGAAATAAGATTAAGAATGAAATGGAATTTAAAATATGAGATATTACCATGAAAAATATAAAATGACAAAAGAAGGGGG
>NW_015506169.1:368225-373540 GCF_001515645.1 Sinocyclocheilus grahami
ATATATATATATATATATATATATATATATATATATATATTGCTACACACCATAAAGCAACTCGGACTTGTTAAAGAACCCAAACTTGGAGAAAGTGAGAAGCTTTATGGCATTTGTTGAATTTAATATCATTCTGCTATAAATAATAGCTAATATTTAATTCTTCATTAGCCCTATACTGATCAGACATGAACTAATCACTAAAATGTTTGGTAACACTTCACTAAACAGCGTCCATGCTAAAAACTGTATGGTAACCCCCGTTTTTAAGGTGTCCTTGTTACACATGTTACGTGTACTTACTATTATAGTAACAATAAATTATGCATAATTACATGCAAGTAACCCTAATCCTAATCATATAGTAAGTATATGTAGTTAATTAATATTACTCAGTACTTAAATGTATAATTACACTGTAACAAGGACACCTTAAAATAAAGTGTAGCCGTAATTACTATAGTAAAAACAATAACATGTAATTACAAGCAGTTACAACTCCACCTACAGTAATGTAAAGGATGACCTCAAAAAGTACTGTAGCAGTGTAATTGTATAACTGAAACATAATTTGTCAGGTGTGTGTTTGTGTAGAGCAAACCCTGACAAAAAGTATTGCCATGGTATATTGATGGCAATATCATGGTAGATACTGATACTGCATTTACTGAATGATTAGCCTACCATACTTTAAAGAATTCCATATGACATGTCTAAAACATAGTACTACTATGGTACAGTGTCTGTATCAGATACCGTGGTACCCTAGCATGATACCATTGAACTACACTGGCACACACTTTTTAGAACTGTTATTTAATATGAATCCTTCATTAAAATTAATAACTGCAGCAAATGGGAAATAAAGTCTGATTTCTCATGAATGAGGCGTTATGCCCATGCGTCACTGTAATAAGGGAATAAAAGTATAGACCTACAGTGTTTGGTGCGTCGGTGTTGCCAGCTGAAGCACGCTTTGAGCGCTTTCTCCTGTAACATACACGACGAGGAACTGGACGAGTAAAACTCCAGCATGTGTCCCGATAACACATCCATACAGTCAAACATCATGCACTTTATTTCACTGAAGAATAAAAGAATAAAATATCAGTCGGGTTGTCCTTCATTTGTTCACAGAAACTCCATCAACTCTTGGCACGCGCAGATCTCTCTCCGTTTCCACACAGTCTCCAGACATCATGCGATCCATCCCGATCCTCACTGGCGATTTCCAGAGTAAAAACGATCGCTAAACGGATATAAATACGGTTCCGCTCGGTGCTGTGTCCCGTTCCGGTTAGCGACAGCGCTTCTCTATAATGAGAGATGATTTTGTAAATATATCGCGTTTAAACGCGCAATGACGGATTTCGTCTCCTGCCTGCGTGCAGCTCATTTCCTACTAGTTCATTCCTACACAATGAAAGATTGAGTTGCCTAATATATGCGAGTGAACTTTCTGTGAACCCTTCTGAGGCAGCTAACCTTCAAATGACCCACACCAGTGTGACATCACCAGCATTCACACACGCGCGCGCGCGCGCACACACACACACACACACACACACACAGGACGCAGGAGAGCCTGAGAGCAGAAACACAGCTCTACACAGCTTTTCCTTCGAAAGAATATTCCCTACACATTAATATTTTCCTGAGTTACAACTTCCCTGCAGTTGGGCTAAGAGAGCAGTACATAAAATGGGTTTAAAAAAGTAGTAACTTACACTTTAGCTTACATAAAAAGACTTATTACAGAAATATTAATTAAAAGTAGATACAAAAAAAGCAAGCCTACTTATTATGGAAATATAGTATTAGCCTGAATGTAATGCATCCTGACATTTGATTGCATGTTAATTACAATTACGTGAAATTGTATTATAGTTTAAGTTTATATTTTTATTTAATATAAATGTGCAATAACCTTATATTTGTTACCACCCTACATCTTATTCTGTTCAATTCCTATTTTATTCTATCTATAGCAAACATGTACATACAATTTATTGTATTTTTCAATTTGTCTGTTTTTTTTTAATGTATACATGTGTATTTTATTCTCATCTTATTTGTTATTATCTGTGTGTTGTTGTCTCTGTGTACTGGAAGATTGTGACACAAATTCCTTATGTGCAAACATACTTGGCAATAAAGCTCTTTCTGACTTCTGAAAATATTATTTATATATTAATATTAATATTGCATTTTGACTCGCTTTTTAGGACCTGAATCCATCTTTATACGTAACTTCATAAGTACTGCTATTTTCTTTGAAATACAGTATATAGTGTAATGTCAAATGCACTGATAGATATTTATAGTAAACTAAAATATGTTAATGTTATTTTTTGAGAGTACACTTAAGTGGCCTTAAGAGAACACTTAAGAGAACAGACCAATAGAAAGAGAAAGGTGAAAGAGCAAAGAAAAGAAAAAGAGTAAATTAAAATGAAGAGCAGAGTAGAGCAAAGAAGAGTACAATGGAATAAAAATCAGTCAGGTATACAGTAGAGTAAAACGGAGAAAGAGAAGATATTAAAGAAGAGTAGAACAGATGTAAAGAAAGAAAGAAAAAGTACACTAGCCAACAAAGGCGAAATGCAGTAAACAGTTTGTCAACATTTTTTATACATCAACATTTCATTGATTTGATATTTGTTTTGACAAGGCATTTTCTCAGACTCCAGGCGTAGTTGAGCTGAACTTTTGTCACAGGACAGATCAATCTAAAGAAATCCTGATTATGGTCACTCAATGTAAAAATGAGCCTTGCATTCGCTTGATGAAAAAAAAATTGTAAGGAGCACACAAATTGTTTATTATTATTATTATTTGGCACTAGTTTTTAACTATAAGATATAATAAAAATGGACATATAAAATCATCTGTATAGTCACTTTTAGCTTGCTCACTGAAGTTAGTAAGGCTCTGTTCTCTGTACAGCTACTTTTATATATTATGAATACAATTAGAGTAAGTTGCATGGCAATTGCTGCACATTTCTGCAAAATGATATTATGCTGCTTCTTGCACTTTCGGGATACTTTTTTTCGGGAAGTGAATTGTCCAGTGAGTCGCACTAAAAACGCATTCAGTTTTATCCGAAACAGATAAATGTGATTCTAGCAAAGATTTATAAAGCTGCTTTGCATAATGCGGTATAATGCTTGTGAGTGGTGCTTTCTCTACACAATCCCTATCAAATCTAAAACCTTATCCTGTTAGAGCGACATTAAGCTGTGAAGCCAAGTAGACTGAAAAGTAAAATTGTGCAGTTGTTACCTTAACAGTTTCTGCCAGTTCTGCCATTTAAAAATGACTTGTGTTGGTGCAGACATAATGGGCCTCATTTATCAATCTAACGTAGAAACGAGCACAGATCCGTGCGCACAAATCAGCTTACGACAGCGTTCACGTGTGATTCATGAAACATTCATATGCCAGCTAGGGGTGTAAATCGGATGGTTCGTCACGATACGATACGATATCGATTCTCATACCCAGCGATACGACATTTGACGATACTTCAAAAAAATTCTACGATACGATTTCAATACGATTCGATACAGGAGAATATTGATTGATATATCGATACTATTATATTATATACTTATTTTAAACAACCATCTACATTTTTATTAACTCACAAATGCAACCAAAACATATAACATGAACATTTATCTTAAATTTTCACATCCTGTTCCTCAATTGGGACATTCACAACAAAAAAAATAAGCCTACATTTTTTTTAAATAAAGAAAAATATATAATTGAAAAAAAGTACAAAAATAAACTTTATTTGAGACTTTTTTTGGCTGCTACTATGGGCTCAGTGCTAAAAAACCTTTTCTACAGATAACCAAATTACATGCAAAAGCAGAAAATAAATACAATATAACAAAGACACAAATTAAATAAACAGTGCTTTTCAGGTTTTTCAGGTAAATCTAAAATAAATTTTCAGGTACAGAAATGTTATAATCAAATGTAAAATAACACTGCATAGTCTTCACTGTATAGATTAAATATAGATTAATCCTTATTAAAGTTGTTCAGTCAAAATCAGATTTTTTTCTGACAGAATTTTTCTGTTAATCTGCTTTCACTTTAAGAAAAGCATGGATCCAATACACTGATACACAGGCGTATTCTTTCTCAACTGTTTAAAGGGGTCATATGATGCGATTTCAATTTTTCCTTTCTCTTTGAAGTGTTACAAGCTCTTGGTGCATAAAGATCTGTAAAGTTGCAAAGACTAAAGTCTCAAATCCAAAGAGATATTCTTTATAAAAGTTAAGAGTCAACCACGACTACCTAAAATGGCTCATCTAACACGCCCCCACATGTCTACGTCATGATGTGGCAAGATTTGCATAATCAAATCCCAAATGTTCACGCAAAGAAAGAAGGCGTAACTTTTATTCTCGCTGTAGTATTGTTGTCACTGCCGCCATGTCGTGAAGGCACTGTGTGATTCGTTGTGAAAGCGAAAACTTTCCAGGTTACGAATGTAACCATGGTTCCCCGAAGGAACAAGACACTGCGTCGAAAAACGCTTTGGGAACGCCCCCAGCGTGACCATGCTCTGATTGCAATAGATTGGCGAGACGTCATGGGCGGGTGACGTTGCGACCAGGAAGCTATAAAAGCATGTGCGGTGGAACCGGCATCAGCTTCTAGGAATGAAGCAAGCGCTCACAGGGATGCCGGAAGTATGGCACAGAGACACAGCTTCTTGTTCCCTCGGGGGAACCATGGTTACATTCGTAACCTGGAGATGTTCCCCTTCAGGAACTCGAGCTGCGTCAGAAAACACTTTGGGAACGAGTATGCCCACGCGGCCAGATCGACCAATCCCTGCCTAGTGTGGAAGAGCACAGATAATACGAGAGAAAGGAGCCAGGAGTGGCGCAGAATGCAGGAAGGCACCTGACAAAGTAGCCGGGGACATCCCGCACGTCCCGAAGGCCAACTTCAGAAGGAGTGAGTATTGACCCCTAAAGGAGAGGGGAGCTCAGAGGACTCGAGGCTATGAAAAAGCATCCTAATCCACCGCTTAGCATAAGCTTCACGGGCCAGAGGCCTCAGCCTCAGTGCACCGTGGGGGAAACGTGTAACTAGGGGGTGTCTGCCCACTGACTGGCCACCGACACGTAGATTTTCAAGGTGGAGTGGGTCAACCCTGCAGAGAAACGGGCCTGCAGGAACTCCAGCATTGTACCAACTGGGCAGTAAACTGGGTCGAGCTGGTGGTCTCCGCACCAAGAAGTGAAAGATTCCACTTCAGGGCATACAGTTTCCTCGTAGAGGGT
>NW_015506169.1:373739-378262 GCF_001515645.1 Sinocyclocheilus grahami
GTCCCGGCACACTCTCTCCAGAACTTCCGGGAGCAGAGTGATCGGGGAAAAGGCGTACAGATGAAGTCCGAGAGGAGCTGGTTGAGTCAGAGAGAACCAGAGGGGATAGTGGGATGTCTCTCGAGTCGCAAACAGGTCCACCTGAACCTGGCCAAAACTCTCTATATGTGCTTCACCACCTCAGGGTGAAGTCTCCATTCTCCGGGCCTCAGCCCCTGCCTCGACAGGATGTCTGCTCCCATATTGAGATGCCCAGGAATGTGAACTACTCTCAGCGAGAGGAGTTTGCCCTGGGACAACTCAAGCATCTGGTGCACTTGCCTGTAAAGGGAGCGCGAACGCAGACCTCCCTGGTGGTTGATTTAAGAAACCGCTGTGTCGTTGGTGCACCAACAAATAGCGACTTCTTAGATCTGGGAGAAAGTGTTTCAATGCTAGAGAAACAGCCAGCATCTCCAGGCAGTTGAAGTGCCACGTGAGATGGTGGCCGCTCCATAGACCGTGGGCTGAGTGGCCACTCATAACCACTCCTCAACCGGTGAGGGATGCATCCGTCGCTAGCATTACACGGCGACAAGGAGCTTCCAGCCACCGGCCCTGAGACAAGAACCAAGCTTACTCCACATGTCTAAGGCACGTAGGCATCGCCGCGTGACCTTGAGCATGCGGAGCGGGTTTCCCCTCAGGGAGAACCCCTTGGTTTTGAAACACCACTGCAGGGGTCTCATGTACAGCAGGCCAAAAGGTATCACGTTGGATGCAGCTGTTATCAGACCCAGCAGTTTCTGGAACTGCTGACAGTGAGTGACCGGCCTTCTCTCACTCTCACGACTGCAGTGAGGATCAACTCAAACCAAGCAGGAGACAGACGTGCCTGCATCGTAGTCGAATCCCGCAACACACCCAGATAAGTGGTTCTCTGTACTGGAGAAAGCACACTTTTCTTGGCGTTAAGTCTAAACCCCAGTTCTTACAAGTGAGCTTGAACGACATCTCGATGACTGAGATAATGAGATCTCTGGTGTAATCAGCGCGCCGCATCAGGGCACCTATGTCGGTGCCCTGATGCGGCGAACCGGTAGGAGACGGCCGAACTAGCTGCTCTAGAAACCTCCGAAGAGGTAGCGAGCCTCTTAGTACCGCTACGTTTCCGGGCGGTGACTGAGAGAAGCGCTTGCCGCAGACCGCTGCGTCCTGAAGCATCGTAAGTGGCAGGGTTGGCAGATCGATCTCCTGAGGGCACTGAGGAGAGATGGGCACCGTATAATTAGGCGTACACCACTCTTCCCCAGAGGGGCCTGCCCTCCAAAGTCCTGAGCCATGGCATCAGGACTCTCTAAGCTGAAGTCTCCTATTGAAAACGACAGTCCTCAGACCCGCGTCATCTCCTAGGAAGTCTAGACTTATAGAATCAGAGCCTGCTCGGGGCAGGACCCAATGAGACACGCTTGGCAGGGGCTCCCACGCCGCCAGGTGACCTACTAAGGGAACCAGTCTCTCGAGACTGGCCTCTGGTGCACTTAGAGCGGCTAGGTTGGTGCCCTGAAGTGGCGGACCAGCAGGGAACGGCCGAACTAGCTGCCCTAGAAACCTCCCAAGAGGTAGCAAGCCCCTTAATACCGCTACATTTCTGGGCGGTGAAGACCGCTGTGCCCTGAAGCACCGTAGGTGGCAGGGTTGGCAGATCGATCTCCTGAGAGCACTGAGGAGAGACGGCCACCGTATAATGAGGTGTACACCGCTCTTCCCCAGAGGGGGCCGGCCCTCAGAAGTCCTGGGCCTTAGGCATCAGGACGTTTTAGGTGAAGACTATCCAGTGGGAATGACGGTCCACAGATCCGCCTTCCGCTAGAAGCTTTCAGCCCGGGAGCGCCACTCTGACTCTAAATTCTGAGGAGTACGAGAAGTGACGCTCCCTATATGAGGAGCTAGAACACGGTTGGTTGGGGCTGCTCACGCCCAGCATTGCTGTTGACAAACTCAACCTCCTCAGAGGAAGAGAGGTAAACACGTGCTCTTACTCGAGAAATTTTTATCCCAAGAGCCCCTGTATATCTAACTTCTCATAGTCAGAGAAATACTTTCATTTTATTCCTTAGAATTAAATGCAATCAAACAACCAGACGAATAAACACAGTCTGGTGTAATAAGATTCAAATCAAAAATCGAAAAGGATGTAATACACGCTTGGTCACACAAACAATATCAATCTCCTAGGAGAAAAATAGCTACAGCAGCAGACCTCTCACTCAGAGGGGGAAGAAACCGTAGCGCGGGCTTCCGAGCCTCGAGAGAGAGTGCTGGATCTAGGGAGTGCAGGCGGAGAAAGGGCGAGCCGTCTCCAATCCATCCCCTAGATCCACGTGCGATCTCCGCGATCTGAATCGCCGCCGTGCCTCAGCAATAGCGGGAGCGAACCGCGAGCTCGTGCCCGGCGGGAGCAGAGCGTTCAGCGGGGAGAAGCACAATCAGCCCCTTATTCCCGAGAGCTGACTGCGCGAGCTCCGCTCCCCAGACATAATGCTTGTGTGCGGGTAAAACACAATCAGCCCCGCTCTTTTTCCCGAGAGCTGACTGCGCTAGCTCCGCTTCACAGTAAGCTGCTCATTATAATATTAGGCATAATATGCTTGTGCAACTGGCGAGCTCGTCTGGATCCGGGCGCTGGATCTGGTAGGTTAGCAAGAAGATAGGGACTCGTCCATCTACATTCCCTCCACCGGATCCATATGCGAACCCCACGAGCACAGCCGCCGCTCCGCCTCGGCGAAAGTGGGGCCGGCGCCGCAAGAAACGCTGGTGAAAGCTCCCTCCTCAAAGAGAGCCCTCGGAGAGCGAAGCAAGGCAGTAACAAACGCGAAGAGGTAGCGAGCCTCTTAGTACCGCTACGTTTCCGGGCGGTGACTGAGAGAAGCGCTTGCCGCAGACCGCTGCGTCCTGAAGCATCGTAAGTGGCAGGGTTGGCAGATCGATCTCCTGAGGGCACTGAGGAGAGATGGGCACCGTATAATTAGGCGTACACCACTCTTCCCCAGAGGGGCCTGCCCTCCAAAGTCCTGAGCCATGGCATCAGGACTCTCTAAGCTGAAGTCTCCTATTGAAAACGACAGTCCTCAGACCCGCGTCATCTCCTAGGAAGTCTAGACTTATAGAATCAGAGCCTGCTCGGGGCAGGACCCAATGAGACACGCTTGGCAGGGGCTCCCACGCCGCCAGGTGACCTACTAAGGGAACCAGTCTCTCGAGACTGGCCTCTGGTGCACTTAGAGCGGCTAGGTTGGTGCCCTGAAGTGGCGGACCAGCAGGGAACGGCCGAACTAGCTGCCCTAGAAACCTCCCAAGAGGTAGCAAGCCCCTTAATACCGCTACATTTCTGGGCGGTGAAGACCGCTGTGCCCTGAAGCACCGTAGGTGGCAGGGTTGGCAGATCGATCTCCTGAGAGCACTGAGGAGAGACGGCCACCGTATAATGAGGTGTACACCGCTCTTCCCCAGAGGGGGCCGGCCCTCAGAAGTCCTGGGCCTTAGGCATCAGGACGTTTTAGGTGAAGACTATCCAGTGGGAATGACGGTCCACAGATCCGCCTTCCGCTAGAAGCTTTCAGCCCGGGAGCGCCACTCTGACTCTAAATTCTGAGGAGTACGAGAAGTGACGCTCCCTATATGAGGAGCTAGAACACGGTTGGTTGGGGCTGCTCACGCCCAGCATTGCTGTTGACAAACTCAACCTCCTCAGAGGAAGAGAGGTAAACACGTGCTCTTACTCGAGAAATTTTTATCCCAAGAGCCCCTGTATATCTAACTTCTCATAGTCAGAGAAATACTTTCATTTTATTCCTTAGAATTAAATGCAATCAAACAACCAGACGAATAAACACAGTCTGGTGTAATAAGATTCAAATCAAAAATCGAAAAGGATGTAATACACGCTTGGTCACACAAACAATATCAATCTCCTAGGAGAAAAATAGCTACAGCAGCAGACCTCTCACTCAGAGGGGGAAGAAACCGTAGCGCGGGCTTCCGAGCCTCGAGAGAGAGTGCTGGATCTAGGGAGTGCAGGCGGAGAAAGGGCGAGCCGTCTCCAATCCATCCCCTAGATCCACGTGCGATCTCCGCGATCTGAATCGCCGCCGTGCCTCAGCAATAGCGGGAGCGAACCGCGAGCTCGTGCCCGGCGGGAGCAGAGCGTTCAGCGGGGAGAAGCACAATCAGCCCCTTATTCCCGAGAGCTGACTGCGCGAGCTCCGCTCCCCAGACATAATGCTTGTGTGCGGGTAAAACACAATCAGCCCCGCTCTTTTTCCCGAGAGCTGACTGCGCGAGCTCCGCTTCACAGTAAGCTGCTCATTATAATATTAGGCATAATATGCTTGTGCAACTGGCGAGCTCGTCTGGATCCGGGCGCTGGATCTGGTAGGTTAGCAAGAAGATAGGGACTCGTCCATCTACATTCCCTCCACCGGATCCATATGCGAACCCCACGAGCACAGCCGCCGCTCCGCCTCGGCGAAAGTGGGGCC
>NW_015506169.1:378280-387198 GCF_001515645.1 Sinocyclocheilus grahami
CCGCGCCCGCCGCTCCGCCTCGGCGAAAGTGGGGCCGGCGCCGCAAGAAACGCTGGTGAAAGCTCCCTCCTCAAAGAGAGCCCTCGGAGAGCGAAGCAAGGCAGTAACAAACGCTCGCAAGAGAGCTGACTCTGCGTGCTTTGCTCCCAAGCAGACAACACATAAACTGTGTGTGTCCCCACCCGAAATATAGCGCGGGCAGGGAGGAATACACAGCCTGAGTGTTGTCTGTTCTTGCCCAAATGCTTCTTTTTGCTGAAGCTTGGCATAATGGAGCTTATAAGTGGACAAACAACACTAAATAAGACTCACAAACAGATAGCAACTGACACACACACACAGAGCGCTTGCTGAATGACAAAAAGCTGACGCTGGCTCCACTGCACGTGCTTTTATAGCTTCCTGGTCGCAACGTCACCCGCCCATGACATCTCGCCCATCTATTGGACTGATTTCATATGCGATTCAGAGCATGATCATGCTGAGGGCATTCCCAAAGCGTTTTCCCACGCAGCTCGAGTTCCTGAAGGGGAACTACTTTGTTTGGCCTTCCAAAAGAGGACGATATCCGCTTCGTCATACCTAGAGCTGATCCGTGCTGGTCGCTGAGGAAATACATCAACTTTGTGCTGTGGATCGGCTTTCACCGTGGACGAAGCAGAGTCCAGTCCGGGGTCGTCACATGTGGTTGCCGCAAGCCCGCCGGACGCTCCTTTATCGAATCCGCCGGCCGCCACTCGCTCTAGCCGTTGGCCGCCGCTCACTCAAGGCCGCCGTGTGTGACGCTGTGTTTCGTTGTGAAAAAGAAACTACTTTGTTTGGTCTTCCAAAAGAGGACACGACTAGAAATCAGTGGTTAAGTTGTATTTACAACACTGTTCCAGAACAGTTCAACCCAAATATTCAGATGTGTGCAGCACATTTTATGGAGGACTGTTTCCTGATCCTGGTATAGTAGACTACAATGCAGTTCTGACTCACAGACTGTAAGTAAGTTTTTTATATTTAAAGAATTTGCCACTGACGATTCAAACGCGAGTTTTGAGCAGTGTAGAGTAGCGCTTGTGGTTTGTCATTTCTCCGATCACAAATGCAGACATGGTTTTGTGTTTTTTGTACGCGATGCACTGCGTAAAAAGACAGTATAAGTCTTTATAATTCGTAATTATGTCCCCACTGGATGCAACAAATGCCTCGTTTATAATGGGTTTTAATGTTTTTGTCTTGTCGCTTCGGCCGGACAGGGCATCACAGTATGGTAAGGGGTGTAACATTTCTGTCACATGCTTGAGATATCCGGCCAATCACAACGCACTGGATAGCTGGCCAAGAGCACACCTCGCTTTTCAGACCGATGAGCGTTGTAAAAATTTACGCGTTTCAGAAAGGCGGGGCATAGAGGAGAAACAATAATGTACAGTATGTGGAAAATAATGTATTTATTGAACACTGTAAAAAAATTCATGTGAAATCTACAGGAATTTACTGTGTTCGTGCACAGGAAATTACTGTATACTAGTTCACAGTAGAATACCGTAGTTTCAATCAAAATTGCAGTAATGTAAGAAGTACTGTGAGTGTCACAGTACCCAGCAATGTCTTGCAGAAAATCCCAGTAACTTCCCATGTATTATAGAAAGCACAATGACTAATTATGTACTGTAGAAAATCACAGTAATTGCCAATGTATTGTAGAAAACACAACAAGCAATTATGTACTGTAGAAAATTACAGTAACCAACAATGTGCTGTATAAAAATAATGGATATTATTTATATCCAGCTTAGTTTTCACAAGAGAGCGACTATTTGTAACTTGAATGTGTTTGGCTTTTGGTGTCTTTCGCTTCCAGTTATTTTACCTGTACAAAAACAGCCCATTATACTGCTTCATACAAACTTTTAATTATTATCATATTATTTTAACTTCAGTATCATAATCATAAATTCACCCCCAGAACGCGATTTCACCGTACTGCTATACACTAGGATTTTCTGAAACCCAGCCACTGTTATAGAGAAGGAAAACATAGTAGCCTACACTGGCAGCTGGGTTTCCAGCCAATGACTGCATTTAATTTGACCTTACTGTAATTCAGTTACATTTTAGGTTTGAATAGAGAATACAGGAAGCAAATGTATTCTTTAATAAAAGATTTTATTGTTTTCAACACATCTAGCAATAAGTGAAGAATGATAAATGAAGCTTGTTATACTGATGAGCAGTTAACTGTGACTGTTGATAAATGAATATTTATATTTAAATCGTGCAACATACATTATTTATTTCATATTCATTTTCATTATAATTTTTTTTTTTTACTTGGGCTGAACCAATATAACTAAACAGCAGTGGAACCTGTCGGTACCCATAGTCTAGTGGTTAGCGCACTGACATGTAGTGCGACCTGTGTTCGATTCCTGGCTTGATTCCAGGTTGCACTTGCAAATTAGTGAGTTTTACTTTACAGTTACATGGTTGCTACTGTAAATGAAAACAGCGAAAATATGGTTATTTCTTCTACAGTAAGTTACTTGTCACTAGCTGCCAGTTAATTACTGTGGTTCTTTTCTACAGTAAGTTACTTGTCACTTGCTGCCGGTTAATTACTGTGCTTTTTATACAGTAAGTTACTTGTCACTTTGCTGCCAGTTAATTACTGTGAATTTCACAGTCAGTTTCTTACAGTGTATAAACAGCCTATATATTTTAAATTTAATTTAATATTTTTTAAATTTAATTAAATTTAATATTTTAAATTTAACGGCATTCAGAACAGAACAAGAATGAAAAATAAGTAGTTATAAAATTTTATATTAAACTATAAAATAAAACACAAATTAGGCTATAGTGGCATTCATTATAAACAGCATACAAATGTCAAGCAAATCTGAAATGGCATTGGGCTCACGAAGCTCTCTCATACCACAAGAATCCAAATGTTTCCATTTTTGCCATATTTGTAACATTTGTTTGCATAACTATTATTCATTATGTAGCCTAAAAATGGCTTTATACTTCACTCACGTTCTAATATCCGTGTAAAATCCTTCATATGCGCAAAAATGTTTGTTTGGGCGCTGCACGCTGATTTTACAGCAGACTTTTTAAAATAAACAGTGTAACTTTTATGTTTGGTTGACTGCATTTTAGTTTGATGATGAATGGCTGAAATGTCAGGCAACGGTAAAGAGCTAATGTTGTTTGTGTGTGTGTGAGGCGCCTGTGCGATCACATGGATTAAATCAAATAAAGATATAAAGAAAATAAATAAAATGCATTGAGTGTCACAAAAACAAGCGTAGCCTATACTTGTTGCCCAGTGTTTGTTTTTTCTTCTTTTTGTTAATCTGTTAATTATATTATAGCCTCAGGCACGTGCACACATATACATCAAAGGGGGCTTGAGCACCTGCCCTTTTTCTTCCTTGAGAGAAAGTTCCCTTTTTTCTGGGGAATTTTTTAAAAAAAAATTTATAAATGAATATATGTATATATGTGTGCGTGTGTGTTTCTGTTTGCGCACAACTTTCTCTGCCAAACAAATAAAAAAATAAAAATATCAGGTCGGGTCAGGAAATGTTGAGACGCTGTCGAGTTCCGATGCCTTTCACCTCTCCGCGTCTCCGTTGTAGCATTTGGACCAATCAGACACACAACTTTTTGTTATATTTAACAAATAATATCGAACTCCCCATCACCTAACCAAATGGCCAATTACGAGGGTCTATGGACCCTTCCCCCGAAATGCACCTAACACCTCAGAAAGGCAGAACAGGCCTCTGGTTCCTGTGTGTGTGTGTGTGTGTGTGTGTATGTGTTTGTTAGACCGGCTTAATGTGTTTTTGTAGTATGTTTGACTAGTTTAAGTGTTTATGTAGTTAATAAAACCTTACTTGTATCACACTTGACGTGTTCATTGTTTACTCATAACCGGAGTCAATAATCATGCAGATTTACGTTACAAACTTATAGAATTGTACAGTAAGAAAGTTATTTCCTTTAACCAGGAAATTAAAGTTCTTAGAATTGACAAGACGGTTGACCCTGAGTGGTCAGCTAAATATCTACAGTGGATCTAAAATATGAATAGTTAATTATAACTAGTTATGGTTAATTATTCATATTTCCCCATGAGCTGATCCGCTACACCGTGCAGCACAGCAGTGTATCACACATCGATCGAGACATCACATCACATTACAGACAGGCAGAGAGCCGCAGAAGTGAAGCCCTCCCTCCCTTTCCAGCTGTTTTTATCTTGGTGTGGAGGTGAGTGGTGATGAACAAATGATTAAGCTACCTATGCCTCGAATTTACAGCTAATTATTCAAAAGACAAAAATAGTTAATTTGTCTTGCTAACATCCATGACTCATGAGAGCTACCATGTAAGTTAGCTAAAGTTCAATCAATAGCAATAGGCAATAGGAGGTCTAGTATAGACCAGTGCGAGTTCTTTCACTGCATGATTAATTTTATTAAAATGCATTTAGAATGATCACAAAATTCAAGATTTGGGGGCAGAAATGTTTATATTTATATCATTTCATATAATTTCATACTGATTTCAATCAGTATCACGCGAAGACGCAAGATTACAAATGTGATATTGATTTTATACTGCAGTTCAATAAACAAGAATTTTATATTAAGACACTTACATTTTAGACACAATATTGACTGTTTTTGCTCTATTTCGCCAACATATATAATTTCAATTTGCGTCTCTGAGCAACAGGATGCTGTTTTGTTCTTTTTATAGCTAACCGTTTAAATGATTCGGTTCAATCGCAATGACTCTCTTATTAACAGTGACTTGCTGCCACCTACTTGCAGTTTTAATTTCACATTTAAAGTATCTTTTCATTTTAAAAAAATTATTTTAAATATCAGAATTCAATGTTTTATGTTTAAAATATCAAAAGAGTATTAATGCATTTGTAACTGCAGGTTAAATGCATCCACTAAACAGTGTGTAAATGCATCTAAATGCCACTTCAGATGCAGCTTCTGTGTTTCCTCTGCATTGCAAATATTAATTTGGTCAATTCTGATTTCAACAGCCCAAATGACTTATTATTCTAATTGACTGATTCAATTTAAGAATTTGACTAAAAAGATGATGCACACTTTTAGAAAAAAGGGCTTAAAGGGTTAGTTCACCCAAAAATGAAAATTCTGTCATGAATTACTCACCCTCATGTCGTTTCAAACCTGTAAGATCTTCGTTCATCTTCGGAACACAAATTAAGATATTTTTGATGAAATGTGAGAGCTCTCTGATCCTCCATAGACAGCAACGCAACTGTAATGTTCCCAGACGAAGACGTAACTCGGGGGAGAAGAATTGTAAAATAAATTGTTATTTTTGTTTTTATGTGTGCTCAAAAAGTATTCTCGTAGCGTCACAAAACTGAAGTTGAGCCACTGATGTCACATGGACTGTTTTACCGATGTCCTTGCTACATTTCTGGACCTGGGAACCTTTCAGTTGCGTTGCTGTCCATGCAGGGTCAGAGAGCTCTCACATTTCATCAAAAATATCTTAAAGGGATAGTTCACCCAAAAATGAAAATTCTGTCATCATTTACTCACCCTCAAGTAATTTCAAACCTGTAAGAATGTCTTTGTTCTGCAGAACACAAAGGAAGATATTCTGAAGAATGTGGGAAACAGAGCAGTTCTGGGGCACCATTGACTTCCATAGTATTTTTTTCTCCTACTATTGAAGTCAATGGTGCCTCAAAACAGCCTGGTTACCAACTTTCTTCAAAATAGCTCCCTTTCTGTTCGGCAGAACAAAGAAATTTATACAGGTTTGAAACAACTTCAGGGTGTGTAAACGATGACAGAATTTTCATTTTTGGGTGAACTATCCCTTTAACCTGTGTTCTGAAGATGAACGAAGGTCTTATGGGTTTGGAACAACATGAGGGTGAGTAATTAATGACAGAATTTTCATTTTGGGGTGAACTAACCCTTTAAAGTAAAAGTAAAGGTAAAAATGCACATAAAAATAATTTAAACTTATTGGAAAAGATTAATTTCTATCACTACTGTGAACTGATTACTACGGAGCCCCGCACATGGCATGCAAGAAAAAAAAAATCGTAAGCACAAAAAAAAAAAAAAAAGACATTCTAATTTTACTGGTTAACGATCGAAAGCTTCGTTTGACGGTCAGGGAAAAAAAATAAAAATGCTGTCATTCTACAATTCTCCACCGTATTACTGCACGCAAGTTCAGGTAACTCAAAAAAGTGCGTACACGAGCTGAGACCAGACGTGAGATTTGATCGTAGCTACCGCTCACGTCCATATTGATAAATTCAGAGTTTTGCGTTGAAACGACTGTACTACACTAGGGATGGGCATAAAAAGTTAACGATGCGATGCATGCATCGGTTTAAAAAGTGTGGATCTGATACAAGTTGGCATTTGTATCGCGATGCATCGTTTCTAACATATTTACATTTATATATAATTACTAGTGGATGCGCTATACTTTTATTATTTAGAAAGTGACCAATAATCTAAACTGTTTCTCAAGCGCGTTCTCTCATCACTGCTGCTGCATGAATATGACGCATCACAACAACACTACAGAGACCTGAGGAAAAGCGGGGATTAAAGTCCAAAATCTGACTTGAAATAACCTAACAAATCTATCGGGGCTAAAGCGGTTCCATTAACGACCAATTAAATTCACACAATCTCACTAATTTGTGCACTCTTATTCTTAAGCAGATGTTAATGTCGATCATGGATCAAATCGATCCACCATGACAAACAGTGAATATATCTGTGCTGTTTAATGCATTTGAGACGTTGTGTTTTCCTCAGTGCATAACTGACATGTCACAGGTATATTTTTCATCTGTAAATGTTCGTAAGCAAAAAAAAAAAAAAAAAGACATTCTAATTTTACTGGTTAACGATCGAAAGCTTCGTTTGACGGTCAGGGAAAAAAAATAAAAATGCTGTCATTCTACAATTCTCCACCGTATTACTGCACGCAAGTTCAGGTAACTCAAAAAAGTGCGTACACGAGCTGAGACCAGACGTGAGATTTGATCGTAGCTACCGCTCACGTCCATATTGATAAATTCAGAGTTTTGCGTTGAAACGACTGTACTACACTAGGGATGGGCATAAAAAGTTAACGATGCGATGCATGCATCGGTTTAAAAAGTGTGGATCTGATACAAGTTGGCATTTGTATCGCGATGCATCGTTTCTAACATATTTACATTTATATATAATTACTAGTGGATGCGCTATACTTTTATTATTTAGAAAGTGACCAATAATCTAAACTGTTTCTCAAGCGCGTTCTCTCATCACTGCTGCTGCATGAATATTAGAAAGTCATGCAAACATATCCATTTTGCTGTCAGGAGTGGGCGAGGCTGCAACTAAAAAGACTGAGCGCAATCGAATATGAGTGCAATAATTCTGAGTAAAATATACATTTTGCTAAAAAAATAAATGTTTTTGTACATTAAATGTCTTTTGTAGAATTTTAAACCTACATATAAAGTGTATTTTTATGATAGCAGTAACTATAAGTGGACTATTGTAATGGGTAAATCAAATGTAAGCTAGTAGGCTACAGTACTAATTACTAAACTCAAATTAGTTAATATGTGTTTCTTATAGCAGTTAAAATTGAGTCATTTTCTTTATAATTAATTTTCATTTTTAATTCAGTGATTTTAATGCTTTAAAGAGCAATTATAGATTGTAATGTTCTGCTATCTGTTCTGCAAACTATAAAAGGTACAGCTGTAATAAAACCTGAGAGAAAGGCTGCATGGCTAGAAACTGTAAAAAAAAGTCAAATAATAGTATGTGTGTTCCTATTGGTCAGTAGAGGAGCTTAGCTTAGTCTGACAGTTAGCCTGCTTTAGACCACGTTAGTTTCCCAGCATAAGTTGCAACAGTGACTAAGCTTGATCTAGGGCTATGATAAATTTGCTTTATGGAACCAAATCATTTGACAATAAGTCAGGCTAACTGAAATAAGCCTGGCTTATTCGATTAACTTATTTTATGAAACAGGCCTCAAGGCATTAAAAGTTATCATATTTTCTCCATTGCATCATATGCTATTTGGTATTTTTACTAGCTGAGAACTCACAAAGAGTTTATAAGCTGTAATGCGCAACATTGCTCATGATGTGAAGAACCAGGTATGCTTCATCCTCACATCCTGCTTTTATGTTTGTTTAGATGTCTTCGGGCTTTGTTGCAGAGCGGGGGTACGTGAGGACTGGAATTGAGGACCGCTGGTCTAGAACAATTCTTACAAGTACAACACGACGTAGCTGGGCGCCGCGGACAGATGCCGAACAGCGCCGCCGGTGTGCCTACACTCATAGAAAATAATGTATCTGAATTTTAAAGACGTGGCGCGACGGTGCGTGACCGCCTGAAACGCTGTTTTTTCACCTCCGTGCTCAAACGTCTTTGTTTGGGCTTCCGAAAGCGGATGATGTCAGGAAACAGTGGTTGCAATTTATTTTTTAACTCTGTTCCTGAGCATTATAACCCCAATTTGCTATTGTGTGCTGCGCATTTTACTGAGATCAGCTTCAACAACATGAGTGAGTATAGTGCCGGATTCGCCAAAAGCTTTTGTTGAAAGACGGAGGAAGGGGCGGGGCAGTAACACATTAAACAACGCACTGGGACAGCTAACCAATCACAACACATTTTGTTTTTCGGAAGGCGGACCTTCATCAAAGTCGGAACTAATTGAGCCGTTTGTGCCAGCCTGGGGAGAGAGGTATTTTAATCATGTAAATTATGTGAAAAATAATGCGTTTTTCGAACCACCAAGCATGAGAGCATGTTCTAGTACACCCCCAAAACAAAATCAAGACTTTGTAAAAGAGCATAATAGGACCCCTTTAA